>NW_009731925.1:0-5960 GCF_000703405.1 Apaloderma vittatum | reverse complement strand
GGGGAACCCCCCCGGAGCACCGGGGCAGCTCACCGTGCGCTTGGCAGGGGCGATGCTCCTGGCCTGGGCTCAGAACAACGTTTCCCTTTCCAGGCTCTCAACACGCACAATGGCCGGAATCACCGGTCCGGCGTGAAACGCTTCAAGCTGGGCTCTGGCACTGGCAAGAGATCGCAGCGAGCGCGTCCTGTGGGTAAATGGGCAAGTTGCTTGTCGGAGGGCGTTTGTGGGGGGCAGAGCTGTGCCCTCCCAGCCCAGCCCTGTGCCACTGGATCTGAGCACAATGGGGGTGATCCTGCAACATCCTTCCTGCTGGGCAGGCAGGGGCAACGGGTCCCTGGTTTGAATCCCACCTTAGCACTGGTATAAACCAAGGGTGACTTCACCAGTCCTCATGGAGGCAGGGGGCATGCTGGGAACCATCAAGAATTTGCACATTTGGGGCGCAGGAAGGGCTCGGCTCTGTTTACTGACTTGCCCAGTGAGAGGATGGATGTTGGTTCTCCGCTGCCCTGCTCAGTGGAACCACGCGCTGTGCATTCCCTTGTCCTGTATGAGAACAAGCTGGTACCTACTCTGCGTGCTGACTTCATGGAGTTAAACCTAGATCAAATTCAGCCTTGCTCTTCTTCGCAGCTATCTCCCTGCTGCAGGTGGGCAAGTGGAGGCTGCAGGGACCTTGTTTCTGTGGTTGTTCCTGCACCCGCCCAGCTCTGATGAGGTTTCTCAGCTCCAGGTTTGTCCCAGAACACCAAGTTTGTTGTTTCTCCTGCTTGGGCAGTGAGCACCTGAGAAGCTGGAGGCTTGGAGACCATCTCCTTCCCCATGTCACTTTGTACTCCTAGGTGCAGCCGTGCCCCACCTTGAAACCTGCTTGGCTTTTTGTCCCCTTGATTTCACAGCAGTCCCTTTGTATGTCCCATCACCAGCTGTTAAAATCCTCTTCTCATTTCCAGCTGGTATTGGCCTGTTTATACCATATCTGTGTTTGGGTTTGGATTAGGGTGAGGTTTTTTGTTGCCTTGGCAACAGTGATGTTTGCCCACAGCAGCTCCCATGTGATGCTTCTAGTAGTCTCTTCTCCACCTTCATTTCTGGTTGCTTTGCCTGATGTAGAGTAGCCCAGATGACTCAAGACGAAACACTAGTGGTTTCTGTTTTGCTGCTGAAAGTGTCTCCTTTACTATGTTTTAGCTTTAACTGCGTGGCCTCCGTAGCTTGTGGTCATGCTGGGAGCCACTGGTGCAGCGAGGTCCTTCATGCTGATGCACTTTGCACGAGCAAAGACTTTATTAAAAGCCCTTAGGGACTGACCTTCTGTCGTTCTTCCAGATTTCATCCTATTTCTTTTACCCAGTCTCCAAAGTTACCCAACTTTCTGTGCAGTACCCCGGCTCTGTGTTTGTAACAGGGGCTGCGTAGCTCTGTGGCACTAAGGGATGAGGTCTGGCCACGTTTTCTTTATCAAGAAAGTCAGTTGTTCATTCAGAAATCTCAAAGCAACAAACCTATTTTGAATTTTTTAAAGTTTTCCCATGATCTTGGTTTCCTTGCAAAGGAAGAGCAGTGTAACTAGCACTGAAGTGTGTCCATCCTTGCTCTGTTTCCTACTCCTTTGGAAGCAGGAAGAGCCTGAAGTCTTGGGAAAGGGCCTTTTTCCATGACAATTCCTGCGTAATCAGCAGGGCTGGATTCATGCCGTCATCAACATGAAAGCATGGGCGGAGGTGATGGGAACTGCACCTCTGGTTTTCCTTCCAGAGCGCCCCTGTCCCCAGGCAGTAACCCTGGCACTTTCCCAAGGAGCTGGGGCTGGATTCGGCACTGCTCAGCACCACAGCCGGGTCTGGTCTTAGCCCTTGCTGGCACCTCATTTCTGAGTGATGGCTGTTACGTGCCTCAGTTTCCCCACCTGCGTTACGAAAGTCATTGCACCTCTTCCTGGTGGATCTTGAAGCAGAAATGTGTTTTGGGCAGAAACACAAGAAGTCAGAAGGTGCAGGGAGTAGAGAAGCAGAAGGAGAGGCAATTGTGACAGACTTAGAAAGACGTGACTCACCATTCCTTCACCTGCAAAATCTGCCTTGTCTGGGTTGTTACACATCTGTTTCTACCTGTCGCCCTGCATGGACCCTGCCTGTCTGGCCACAGCTGTGCAGATGGTGCAGGCGGTGCTGCCCTGTGCTTCAGCTTGCAGTGATGCGGTGGGGATGCTGGACCCCCACAGATGTTGGGGCAGGTGTCACGTGGTTCAAGAGCCTCCACTCCGTGCACTGCACCTTCCCAGAAAGGTTGGGAAGGATGCTTTCGCCTGTGATCAGCAGCAAGAAAAGATATCTGGACTCTCAATGTAAAGGTGAAGTGGATAATAGTAATATTTAGCTGCTCCTACGTAGTTGGTCAGTCAGTCTCAAAGCATTTTATAGAAGAGGCCTGAATCAATAAGAGCTGTTTTCTAATTAAAATGGGAGGATGAAAGGGAAGGTGTTGTGGATGAATTGCCTGCTTTTGTGTACGAGATAATTTAAGATTCAGGTAACCACAATGACTCATGCCATCTCGTCTAACCAAGTCTGATGCTCATGACTGCAGCAGATCGTGAGACCGATAAGAGCTGCGCGGGTTCAGAAAAACCTTGACTTGTGGGAGGAGGAAAATGTGCCTGAAAAACTGCATTCTTAGCAGCTTGCGAGGAAACTGGGCAGTGCTGTTTAAAATGTGCATGGATAGGAAAGTCCCTTTTCTGCCTTGGCCTGTCTTGATAAGGGATCTTCTAATGCAGATACCTACCACCTCCTTGGAGTTTTTATTCTCTTATGGTTTTTTTTCTACTTGAAGTGACTTCCTACGTCTACTCTGCATCATGGTCTCCCCATGCCTATGTCAGGGCAGAGTCAGTGGCCAGCATTGGCTGCTTCTGGAGGGGGTTGTGCTATGATCTGGAGAAGCTCTTGAGGTACTACCTGGTGGGCAGGAGAACCAGGGAACAAGAGTCAGTGTTTCTTGTGTCTGCCAGCTATCATGGCATCAAGCTGCTTTTAGCTTGGTATCTATAACTAGGTGATCAGCAGATTTTACAGACTGCCTTTTTGAGGGCAGGAAATCACTTCTAGGTCAACAAAACAACGTTACAGGAAGCTTATTGCTCTTCTGAAGAGCGGAGTCATGGTGAAGGAAAAAGGGCTGGGTAGGCAGAGCCCTCAGTGGCCTGGGTTAGTAAGGACGCAAGAAATATTTCCCTTGTAATGTAATACGGCAAGGAAGGTTATTTACTTAAAACCCTCCTGTAGCCGGTGGTTTGCAGAACAGACACTGTGTCTTGGTCAGCAGTTGCTGTGCAAGGTGTCCTGAAGGTCTCAGCTGACCAGGAGCTCAAGATGAGTCCTCTGATACAGTAAGAACAGCTAGTGAGATCCTCGGGTGTGTAAGCAAGGGGAGCAGAAGGCAATAGAAGAGATGTGATCTGCTCTACTTATTTTGAAAAGTGAGTTCTTTCTCTTTATTAAAATAAAAGTCCGATGACAAACACGCGAAATGTTAGGACAACTGAGCAGGAAAGCCAGAGATGTGACAAAGGGAATGAAGAAAATACCTGACACAGAGGACAGAAGGAGCAGAACCTGATTAGCTTATCAAAGGGAATGTAGGTGACATGATCAGTGTGGGAGATCTTTCATCAGAAGAAGGTTCGGGCTTCTTAAGCTCCTTGATCTACCAGACAAGGGCAAAGCAGGGCCTGTGCCAAAACTGCATTTGGATGAGCAATGGGAGACACACTTGTGCTGTACTGACAGGGAGCCCCAGAAACAAATTCCAGGGGGGTGGCTGTGGATTTTCTATCCTTCTGGGATGGGGGCGCAGCTTCCTGGTGTTACTTACCTTTCTAGAAGCAGCATTTAGCTAAACATGAGCTTTTGGGTTACGGATGCAAGCAGAAAACCAGGTGAAATGGTGTTTAGTTGTTATGTACAGACAGGATGAGTGAATGATATTTTTGGTCTTGAGCTCTTGTAAAGCTACGCCTCTGACCATGGCTAGATCAGACAGAAGTGCAAGAAAGTTTCCAGGAGAGAGAAGGATGGGCTTATCTCCCCAGAGGAAAGCTTGCTCCTCCTCTACTAGCAGGCGCTTGGGTTATGTGCTGTGGAGTTGTTTACATACCTTCCTGCTTTAAATATTTACTATTAGAGCTCTGGATTTTCTTGTTATTCTTTAGTCTTCGATCTTTCTCTCCTCCTCTTAGTGCCTTAGGTGCACATGGGTGCAATATTAACCAGCTGGTTTTAATGAAAATGGACTCCTGCTTGTAGTCCGGATATTTTATTTCACACTTCTTGGGGTTCTCCTCTAAGCCTGTTGGATTGCTAAACCTTTATTAGATCCAGGATAACAACATCATCTCTGCTTAGGAAATGCACAGTGGCCCTGGGAACTGGGACTAAACCAAAGCGTGTCTAACTCTTCTGATGAGGAGCTTTGAGCTTCTTCACCAGATACGCGAGACCTGAGGACATCATTGTGACCCTCACTGCTCATAATCCATCAAAAAATACAGTTTTTCATAGTGGTTTGCTACTTCTTGCCTCCAGCTGACCTCAGAAATAAGAGTCCCCATCCCAGTGCTACACCAATCCCCACGTGACCTCATTCAGAGTCAGTCAGTGGGTCTCACACTGAATCTTATGGGGTTTGCAAGGGGGGAGACCCTGAGCATCAAAAAATGTGCTCAGTCCTTCCTTGAATTGACTCTATTGCTTTTTTTTAAAACCCTTCCTACAATATAGATTTTTGCTTTGCCTTAGTTCATTTCCCTGCCTTTTAAACCTATTCAACAAGCTTGCGATGAGAGTGTACCTGGGAGTTATGATGCTCAACAGCCTTCAATAAAAGGCTCATCAGGGGTCTGCTCCTCCATCCATCGACGTTTTTAACAAAGTAGCCTTTTTCTTGCTCAGTGACTCCAGTTAATTGGTTCATTATCAACAGCTACATTTTCACTTGCTTGAAATAGCTTGCGGTGTGACCTGCGGATGCGCGCCCGAGAAAAATAAGGCCGCTTTCAAAAGTCAGTCCCACCAGCGCAGATCAGCCAGCGGGTGCTCCTGCGCAGCGTGGGGGGATGTGGGGACGGCAGGCACCCCACCTCTCAGCGCTGAGCCGGGGCCACCGTCCATCCCGTTGTCCCCTAAGGCGTTGGGTAGAGATACCAGCATTCAGGCAGTGGGGCTGCCAGGGAGCGGGGCATCGGTGGCTTTCCGGAGGGTGCTCTGCGTGGAGAGGCATTTACCTTTCTGTACCGTGACTGTGGGGAGAAGCAGAGCCTGTTCCTCTTGGCGCTGCCATGGTGTGTTGGTTTCTGACTTTGCTGTGAGTGCAAGAAATGAAAGAGCCAAGTGCTGCTGTCTGGGAAAGGGGAGGAAAACCAACGTGTCTGCCTTAAAATACCATGTTTCTGTTTTCAAGGTGCATTCTCAAGACTACTTAAGCAGTTCTCATGTTTTAAAATAATGACTTTCCTTGGATTAAAACCTCAAGTTATTTACAGCAGGGAAAACCTGGAACTTTTCCGGTCTGGAAAATTGATGCTGTTGGTTTAATTTTCTGGTTCACATACACTCGTGGGGAGTCTGTGGTGTTTGCAGACTTTGGAAGTGTAAAATTAAAAGTGTGACATAAGTGATGAAGCACGTACTTTCTGCGGTAACAGACGCTAACAACACTGTGGTTTTGCATAATTTTTCTTTATGGTTCACCCGAAGTGGACTTAAAATGCCAGTCCATTAATCCTTCTTTTCCTGTTAATGTGCCTGGACACATTTCAGCGGGTATCATCACTTTTAAATGATGCTACTAAAACACAGGGTGGAGAGGATAAAAAGAGGGTCAAGAGGGCAGGATCTGAATCAACATAGGAAGGGAAAAACATCAGATCATAGAACCCTAGAATGGCCTAGGCTGGA
>NW_009731924.1:2271-2663 GCF_000703405.1 Apaloderma vittatum | reverse complement strand
TGGGGGGGTCCTGTTTTTTGAAAAGATGCTGTTAGAAACTATTAGAGCTGACAGCTCGCTGTACTCGAGTGAAAACAAACAGTAGAGCAAAGCTGCAAGAAAGCAGCTTACTTCTGCCATAAACCACTGAGGGAGCCGGTGCGGAGCAGCTCTGGTCGCCTGCAAGCACAACCAGCCAGCCCTCGGCACCGGACCTCATCTGCCTACAATTAAGGGCAAGTTATTTGTACCAAAACCGCACGGCTGCTGCCGCGGGTCTGGGGCACTTCTGGATGTCGCTTGCTTATCTCCAAGGCTACTCCGCATTTCATAGGACCGAGTGCTGCTCCGGGAGCCTCTTAAGTACCAAAGCCAGGCTTGTCTGGGCCGGCGGGGCGGGCCGCCAACAGCCC
>NW_009731924.1:0-2212 GCF_000703405.1 Apaloderma vittatum | reverse complement strand
TACCCGCAGTTCATGAGGACCATCGGCTCCAAACTCCGGGCAGGACCCGGGAATCATCCTCCGGATCGCTAACTCCCCTGTTCCTGTTAAATGCTCAAACTGCACAGTGCTTTTCCTAACGCGGGCACTGCAGAGCCGTAATTACCCCAAAGTGGCTAATTCTTCAAGCAGGGCAATTATTAATCCCAGAAGCACGCTTCGCATCTCATTTTTAATCACTTTTTGGGCTGTACAAAGATAAACTCGCCGAGGCAAGAACAGGGAGACTGCTGCTGGGAAGGCTGCGGGGGAAGAGGGTGCTGCCTCTGCCTGCCAGCCTCGGGAAACTTCTTTCCAGCCTAGCAGAAGTTACAGTCTGGGAAACGGCACTGTGCTAATTGCAGTGAAGACAAATTGACTCCATAGCTCAGCTATAAAGGGAAAATGCTATGTTCCTCTGTCCCCTCAGCTTCACAGAGACCATGTCATCTGATACATGCTTGTCCCACACAGGATTTGGAAGAAAGGTGACTTGCTCCCTGCCCCTCACCCCAAATGACCCAAGCCCTTTGCACTTGCAGGCTGTGCATGACTGTTCCTAGGGTTACAAACAAGTCAAGGGACTTTTATTAAATACTCACCAGGTAACACACAGAAAGGACTATCCCCTCAAGCTGCTTCTTCTGTCTTTCTGTGACTTATGCAGCACCTATTCCTCACAGAAACTACAGAAACTTCCTCTCTGTCCCGAGTGAAACTGGAAATCCCAGAAGTACGAGCTCCTCCACTCCTTGCTCCATCTTTAGGCTTCTTCCACCAGTTTAGAGAGGATTTCTGCTCCCTCTGAGGTAATCACAATGGTATGTTCAAACTGCGCTGATCTGAAATGCACATTTAGCAGTTATTATGGGGCAGACACATCTACTATGCCTGTAAAACTCACTTTCTTTTTTTTTCTGGCTGCCAGTGATCAGTTCCACGGCTGAGCAAAGATCAAAAAATAAAATCAGGCACCTTTTATTGTCTACAGAAATTGCAGTCCATTTATCCTTTAGAATCTTAAATTCCGGGGATCCTTCCATTATTATTGGCTCTGCAGCAAGAAAAACAAATGTATTCTAAAGTTAGTTACAGTCAAGCAGGAAAGAAGGCGGGGGGGTGTGTTGGAATGTGTCCCAGCAGGTATCTCCCCTTCTGCACAGCTCTCCTTCCTTCCTGGGCTGACACTCTCTTGCAACACTAAAATGTGCATTAAAGAAGAAGACGAAATACCAAGGTAGGAAGTTGCCCATTCCTCTTTTGTAAAAGTGGGGAATTTTAATCAAGCTTTAATTAAGACCCCGTGGATAATAACCAAAGCACTAACCACACTTATAAACAGTAGATAGTTTAAAATATTCGAATTTTTGAAACAGCCTTAAAATGTTCATTAAATCAGCAAAACAACAATTTTCTTATTTCCTTCTAATTGCCGCGCCATTTAGCTACACAGTGAGAAAGAGGGCTTTTCCCCCACCAGCTCTCCATGATTGGTATTTAGTACGTTCAGTCTGCGGGGCGAGGCTCTGACTGGTTCCCGGTGCTGCCGTCCCCAAACCCAAACAGCAGCTCTGGCAGGCAGCAAATGACAGAAGAGCTTCGGGGGGACAATCGCATCCTTCTCAACCTCCATAGCCCAAGCGTGCCGGCAGGCTCTCCGCTTTGCCCAAAATATTCGTCAAACATGTAATTTAATGAGATTTATAGCAAACATTTCATTTTCTAACTCTTATCGTTTGGAAGCTGTTTCATCCACTTGATTCCTTAACACATTTTTAAAAAATTATATTCTAATCTGCTTCCTAAGGGGTCGGTGTTACCGACATTCCCCTATTTGCATGGATATTTCTACATCCCAATAAAGAAATGGTACGGATTTGGGCTGCTCTATGTGTTTTTAAAGAAAAACATAGCAGAGAGTTACTAACCTATTGTGAACGCCATTCCCTCTTCCATTAACAAATCACTGTCATTGGCTACAAAAGAAAATAAAAAAACGTTTATGGCTGTTGGGGGCCTTTCCCCCCCCCCCCCCTTTTTTCTTTTAATAATAAACGCAATCAGTACTTGGCTGACATCCCTTTTTGGGGTGGCAGGTACCGCGCACGCCGGTCCCCGCTATGAACCGGGACGCACGCCGAAAGCGATCCCAGCCCGGCCGCAGCAGGTCGCCCCGACGGCGGCTCCTTCCAGG
>NW_009731923.1:0-257 GCF_000703405.1 Apaloderma vittatum | reverse complement strand
GAGGGATGCAGCACCGCCAGCCAGCACCAAGGATGCTTCCCTGGGGTGAGCGGTGGGCTGTTAACTCTGAAGCGTAATGATGGCAGTGGTGCTGTGAATACTGGCTTGCCTGAGGATTTGGGGGTGTTGTTATGGGGAAGGAGGCATGAGATGGTCAGTGTGGAGACACACAGAGCTGGGATGGAGGCACAGGTGGTCCAAAAGGCAGCACAGGAGCACCCCAGACTAAACGCCTGAGACCTCATGGCTCGGCCCCC
>NW_009731922.1:0-11283 GCF_000703405.1 Apaloderma vittatum | reverse complement strand
ACAAAAACTACAAAACAGCATAATTTCACTTTTACTTTCCAGGAACCCCCATTAGCAACTCTCCACTTAAATTAACAGTAGAGCCAGGCACGGAACACATGCACAAAAGCTCAATCAATTTGCTATTACAGTTTTAATGTCTGCTAAACGTACTCCCTCTAGACCTTAACTGAAGAAACCTTCCCTCAGGCAAAATTCAGACCTAACAGATGGGCCTTACACCAGGCCCTTGAGGGTCAACAAGCACTACTTCAGTCTGATCAACAGGAGCTCATTTCAGAGTTACAGTACCTCCACCGAGAATGCTTAGCTTCTAGTCCCCACATGTTCAGTAGGTAAGCAAAGGACACAGCTGATTTGAGCTAATACCATGGGAAATGACTGTGACAGATCCTATAATAAATAACCTCATCTTGTAAAGCATCAAATTAAAAATGAGATTTCAGGGAGCATACATTGCAAGGTTGCTAAAACCAACATTACTGAGTAGCCATCAAGTAGTGCAATATAGTAGTTCAAGTGAAGACAGAAACAGTCTCTTCTACAGTACACAGTGAAGATCCAGTCACGAAGCATTAAATCCACACAAGATTGCCTCTGACTAGATGAAAAACATAATTAATATTCAAGAATCCAAATACAACAAACCTCACTGGAAATAGGTGACCATTTTAAAGATTTAAAAAAAAAAAAAAATACCCCGCTAGTTTCCATGAAATACTCTGCATGGAGCTTCAGCTATATTGTTCCAATACACATGATGGAAGCTTAAGAAAGAAAATTGAACTGTAGCAGTTAGATAAAATAAACTCATGATAATGGAAATACCATGAATGAAAGTACTTTCTTAGAGCAACTACAAGGGTTAAAATCTAGAAACACACAGAAACGCTTTTATAACATGGAACACTAAATCACAACTAGGTACTAATCCCAAAAGAAAGCAAACAGTATCAATTCTAATCATTCAATTACAAACATCAAGTCAAAACAGAACAACAACTGAAAGAAAAAAAGAAAAAGACATGCCTAGTGACATATCCCAGCACCTCATTATTTTAATTTCACTAGTAAAAGTCCAGAGTGAAAACAAAAAGTTCACAAGTTTCTCCATTACTCTATTCTTTTCCAACACACAGGGTAGAAAATGCTGGTGTACAGCTCTGGCAACTAGTTCCACAAAAAACACAGAGCACCCAACAGCTTTACATTTTCTTGTAGCCACCAAATTCTGTGATTTACACTTACTACTTCCTATTGCAATCAATGGCCAAGCAAAGATGAAACCTCACAGAGCTTGAAAATAATCAGATTATCAACCCTGACCTACTATCATTGATAGAAAGCTTCTTCATATGCCCTAGGAACTTTATCTTTTTTATAAAATTGCCACCATTTCCGAACATGTGAGCCACCATATCTTCTCCAAGAAGTATTACATGATTAACTTTTACTTTTTTGCATTCCATCCGGCAATACAAACTGCAGATCAAGGCTGTTAAAACCAAAGTAGCACAAACATCATCTCTAAGAGCTAAAAATCTCAATGTTACGATTGAAAAATAACAGAATTGTTACACTGGCTCGTAAACGAAAGCAGAGGAAGAATAAATTCCTATGGTTTTGTATTAAGATTTAACTTTTGCTGACCTTCAATGAATATTAAGCATTTAATGCCAGCCTCTTTACGATGTTACCATCAGAACATCTGCATTCAAGTACGAGGATGCAATAAAATGCAATGCTCAAGGCAACTATGCACAGGTGTCCAAGGAGATTTAAATTAATCTTTGCTTTATGCTCTCAAATTGATCATGCCAGTTTAAAAGTGATATTAAAATAGAACCTAAGAAAGAGTTCGCAAAACCACTATGAGTCTGCAACAGAGTAGAAAAGTTTAGCCTGATCTTTTTTGTGGATTTGGTATTTTATAATGCACCTACACTGGTAACAGATATACTCCCTACTACTACATTTCCATGATTCATCAATTTAGTTCCCCAAATCAAATATTTATGTTCCATAAATAAAAAAGTTTTCCTTATTTTAATGGATGTAGTTTGATTGTGGCATGGCAATGACATAAGGTTTTAGAGGTCTTCTCCTCCAGAGATCTCATTTGAAGATTCTTCTCATCTAATCAGCACATAATCCAGAGAGAATCTTCAAAGTAGACAGAAAATAACTTTAGCTACCTGCATTTCTAATGATTTTTTTATACATAAATAATTTTCCTGATAAAATCGTTGTCTTTAGTTTAAATAAAAAATATCCAAAGTAATTTCACGACTGGCAATGATCAGTTTCTGAATTCGGGAAAATCACCAGCAAGAAAAAAAAATAAAAAACGTATAGGGATTTAAAAAAAGGTATGCAGATAAACCACTATCAAAACAAAACCAGAACAAAAACAGATTGCAGAATACTAAACAGCTGCCAAAGAGAAAGGTAATTCATATGGCAACAAGAAATTAGAATACCTGGATCAAAACAGTAAACCAGAACTACATGAAGTGAATCCACTGTGTTTTAGAGGCAGTACTTTTTATTCACATCTTCTGTTCTTACAGCTCCTACCCACCAAGACTCACTATCAGACAACACAATTAACTGCATGGCTCTTCAGAAGCAAGGAAGGATATGAAAAAAATCGCATCTGTCGGCAAAGTTACTTTGTGAAAATAAGGGAGAATCAATCTAATAAGTAAGAGATATAATACTAAACAAGTTAAGAGAGGTAGAAAAGGAAAATACCAGTGTTGAGTGATTTAGCATTTTCCAGAAGCACCTTCAGGTTCATGATACCTTTAAATAAGCAAAAGCAACATTAAGGCAATTATAGATAAAGAAAAAAGACCGTGATTTCTAGGACTGCATGATTTAAGAGAGCACTCAACGGTTTGGAAGCACTTGTGCTTCTACTTCATTTGGCCTTTTTTTTTTTTTTTTTTAAATGAAACCTATGCTTTACACAGATTAAGTTACTCTAACAAAAATTCAGAAAGTATTCATAAATCAATCTTAAAAACAAGTCTGCAAAACTCTATTGAATATGTGTATAGTTATGTAACTACCAGCAAATCAACATGGCAGAAAATAAAACAGTAAAGGCAGAGAATGTTATACAGCATGACAAATGATAACATTAAAAACTAGTTTTGAAATTCTCTTTGAAGCAGCAGCTTAGAGTAAAGCTATGTCTAGACTAGGTACAAACACCAAGAGAGGAACACTGCAAATAGAATTGATAATATAACACCAGTGAAGATCGAAAAGCTTGTCAAGATAGAGAAATCGAAGGAACTTAAAATAACAAACATGCACAGGAAACAAGACTGAGAAAGTGTGTTATGAATCACCACCTCCCCAGAGCTGTTTCCACTCTCCTGGATCACTTACTTTGATTATTTAGATTGTTAGACCTAGGATATTTTGGCTCCTAATGTTTATATAACACAAACACAGTTTATCACTGTTTTTGTATCATACAGAGGAGCATGTAACACAATAAAGAAACTTGGAATGTCAAAATATCAGACAAGCAGTGAGAGAGCAGAGCAGGTTAAACACGCATGCCTTGTGATATGACAGCACAAAGACTACATATACAAAAGGATTACACAAATCAAGAAACTGTAAGTGGTTCTGCCTTAAAGATACAAATAAAACTGACTTTCATTTCTGGGAACCACATTATCTTCAACTTGATCATATCTCCTTGGAAAATTAGGGAACATAAACAGGTGGTTCATAATTTTCAACCTTTACCGATAAAACACTATGTTTACTAGTGCAGCTTACAATAAGCACATTCAGTCATTAAAGAACCAATCAATTATTTTTTTTTTTAATAGTGCTTGCATGCGAAGAACTGTAAGTAATATTAAGTACTGGAAGCACTAGAAGTTAAGAGCCTTCAAGCGCAGTGTCAAGGAAATGTCACCTGCTATAACTATGACCCTCCTATTCTCCCATCCTCAGGACACCTTCCTTCATGCCCACGTTCAGAACACAAAATTCAGAAAATGACCAGAAGACAAAACAACCAGGAAAGATGCAAGACTCAGATGAGACCTAAAAAAGCCCCCTTCAGTTTCAGTTACTGTCATGTTAGGTTCAGTGTAATTGAGAATAAAAACACATAGATAGGACAGCATTCTATAAAGTAGCAGCTTTGCCTATTCGTACCTTGGTGAACAGTTGCTACTTCAAGTGTTCACCAGGCATAAAAAGCAGTGAAATCAGCAAAACAGAACTCTACTAACTGACTCAATTCATAACAGAAAGGTCATAAATTAAGCTCTGATTCCTATTCTGCTAGACACTGAATTAACTACTACTTGTACAAATTGTCTAACCTACAACATGCCATGTAGGTTAGCCTAAGGAAGTCTACTTAGAGATGTGCCAAAACTAGTTTTATTTCAACTGAAAAAAAAAAAGTTTACATTTCTCTGTTTACTGTGTATAGAATTAAAATATTTTCTTTGTACCTTTAAATTATTTACATTTCTAATCTAAGTTGTGATTATAGCACAGTAAACTCTAAGATCAAAATAAGGATTTTACTGCAATTTTACAGGGGAACCAGTACATCTATACGAGATGCTGCATGGAACAATAAGATTAAAAATAAGTGGACATTCTTTATGCTATATTCTTTTTTAGGTAAAGAGTGTTTATTAAGTGATACTAACAGTATGTGTGCCAATAATACTGTCTTTTTTACAAGTCTGTCAACTCAAACCACTTTACTCCCTCTGACACTACCCAAGCGTTTTTAATAACAGCACTCTTCTACAGCGCATCAGGACAACAGAACTTCCAAAATCATCACAAATCTTTTGTTTACTATCAAATATCTTGCATATATATCTTAAGTAACCCTCTATTAAAGGAGGTATCCATTACATATTAGCAATTGAAGTTTAGCAAAAGATTTAAGATCTTCAATTCTAGTATAGGGAAGAAAATTAGATATGGGAAAAGAAATCCCAGACCTTTTTTTTCCCCTTTATGGTGGTAAAATGCAAAAGAAAAAAAATTACACCAGTATCTTGAGTGAAAGGCTTCAAGATTTTTCCCCAATTATTTGTTGGATTTTAGTTTTGCAAAAATCACAACCCAGGACTTGTAAACACTATCTTAGCACATCACTAAAGCAATGATAAATAGCAATCATAACATGGAATATTAATTATCTAAACCAAAAATCATCTGAACAGGTTCATATTTTAAAATTAATAACTGTGGACAGAATACACATAAGTTTATAACAATGAATCAGGTATATGGATAGGTAATGAAACAAACTCCTACCTCAAAGAATCTTCCAAAACTAGCACTTTTATTTTTCTGCAAGTCATGTCACCGTATTCTTCCAACAGAGTGGATCCAAACTCACTGTTAACACAGACAAGTTCCTTACTCTCTTCTGTTCCTGCACAAGTCAACTGGAGATTACATTTCCACATGTTTCAAGGGTTCTCTGCCATTACTTGGCTCCCTTACAGCAGAGGCCAAATCTTTGCTTCCTTTGGGTTAAACTCTCACTTTTTCTTCAGGCTACTAGACATATCTCATTCCCTACGATATCAAAATTCTTCTGTATCTCTCATGTCTCCCTCTTGCCAGAAACTCCCATCTCAAAAGTTCCATCTGGTCCCTCTTAAGCCATGTCTCCACTTTCCTACCCAATAACAGATTGCTCTACAACTACCCCAATGCAGTGGGTGCTAGGTGTAATTTCATACTGCTGTCTTCCAAGCTATCTCTGCACATTGCTCATTCCTCCTCTAACCAGATAGTGTTTTTCAAAAAAAAAGATGTAAATATATCAAAGCTACTGGAAAGCTGTGCAGATTTGAGTAAGAGCAGCTATGGCAGAATATTTCTACTGTACTACCCAAAAAAGCTAGTTTTATCAGAGACCAACTCCAGAAATGCTCAATGTCACACCTCTGCCAAACAGATGCTCAGGCTGCTCATAACATCCAGTTTAACTTCAATGTAAAGTGGAAAAGGAAAAAATAAAAGTAAAATAAAAAAGACCAAGACTGTTCCTTCTACTACTGCCTAGGAAATTCACTGAAACAATCCACCAGTCAAACCTCATACTCAGAAGTTACCAGACTTAATGTCACAAACTTAAACAAAATGCACACAGACCTGTGCATATGTACAAAACCAACATAAAAGCACTACCATTATCTCTTACACTGAATAGGAGAATGTTTTTCTCAAATTGTATGAAGTATATTTACATCTTACTACAATAACTATAACAGCTCATTATACCAAGCTCTTTCATCTCGTTCACAAAAAGGCCTCATGTTAACCACTCAATTATACCAACCAACAGCTTTAGTAATAAAGATACTCACTATACAAAATATCTGGGCTGTTTTGTCTTCCCATCAAAAGCTATTTTCTTCAGTGCCAGAAAGGCCTGAACATAACCATTACAGAAACAAGGGGTTTATTTTGCAATTTGAAAGCAAGTAACAACAGCAACAATAAATGCAGTCAGAAAGGCTGAAAAAATAATTTTTAACAGAATTTTGGAAACTCTGGTAATCTTCTGTATAGTCTACTCTGACACTTTAAGAGTACAAACAGTCTAAAAAAAAAAAATATTAATGACTTAACCACTTTGCCGTAAGTGCTAATGAATGATTCCTCACTTCCTGGATAGGAATAAGTGAGACTATGCAGCAAAGAGGACTGAAGCACTTTTTAATCTGGTCACATGAATACATGAAACATAACTGGTAGTACCATACGCCTTCCTGATTATATTTCAAAATTCACCATTATGCCTTCATAAACATCACTCATACAATTCACATGTCACTGCCTACTCAGACCCTGGATTTTTCACATCTAAATCGCATATCTTTTGACCTCTTAATTTCACACTGCCTCAATAAATTTCATTCAATAAAGCTAACAAACCTGAAAATCTGAAGCACAAAAAGGTTTATTACAAAAAAAAAGTTTCTGAAATGACCATTTTCAAAACTACTCATTACACAGGAACAGAATAATAACATTTCTAGAAGCATTCTATAAGTCTAATATGGTTAAGAAAGCTAAAAGTTTCCTTAAGTATTATCAAAAATTCTTCAAGTCAGTCCCGCCCACTAAGTGATTCTGTTGGTGAACAGTAAACATGAAAAGGCTAAGGGGAGCAAAAAAAGCTTTACAAGTTACATGAAAATCGCCCACTCTCTGAAAAAGATGGACATTAATTAGTGTTGTGCCTCCGGGAAAGATTACTACTTAAGCCCAGCGACAACCTGTTACGTTTGGCCTACCAGCTAGTCAATCACCACTTATATGGCAGTTGGCAAAACAGCTGATAACTCCACCTAAAACATTTTTTTAAGTTTTTCTTGCCTAGTCAGTAAGAGGAGGGTACAAAGGATAAACTGCCAAAGAAGGGTAAAAATGACGGAAGAACAGAAGACCAGGGGTAACTTCCAGTTGAGAGCACACAGATGCAAGACAAATTCTCAAGGATGAACAAAAAAAGCCTTTCATATAGCTTTACTACTTATATTTATACTAAACATTTGGTTACAATTGCAGTATCTACCACTATTGTCTAAATCTGATAACAAAAGTATCTCACATTTAAATATAATCCCATACTAAACTTTCAGTAAATAATATTTAAATTATTTCAGAAATCTAACACTAAGTATTTGTAAGTAAATATTGTAGTTCAGCAGTAACGTCAGTGAGCTGCAGACACACCTTCACTGCATTTAGATCAGCTGATTTATTCGCAAATCCATGCATCTGCTTAAGTCTAGCTTTGATACCTGTGGCCTAATGCTAAACTCCGTTATTTTGTTTACAGTTAACTGAAGCATTATTTTTTTCTTTTAAAAAGTCATATCAAATGTTTCTCAACACTGTACTAAGACTAGCTGCTCCAGAGAACTCTGGAGAAACACATTCATCCTTTCAGCACATGTCTGAAGTTAGGGAAAGGCAGAAGAAAATGACCAGCATTCACGTGCTGATAATAGTCTTTGTTCTAACTGTAAATCTGGAGGACAACTAGACCTGAGTGCAGCTTATTATAAAAAGCAGAGTACTGGGAACTTAGCACAACTGCCAGGAAAAATCTGGAATGATTACAGATCAGCAAGACATCTACCAGTCTTAAGAGTTACTGCACTCAACTCTCATTACTAATATCACTGAGTTGAAAATGCCACCTGGTTATCCTAGATATCAGTTTGTTTTGCTTTTTGTTTTCTGGTTGGTTGGGCTCTTTTTTTGTTTTGTTTGTTTGGCTTTTTGGCTGGCTTTCTTTTTGAGGGGGGAGGAGATAAATGTTTTAACAAAATACAAAGTCTGTCTATGTGCCTGGAAATAGCTGGTTAAAATTAACCTTAAGTTTCAGGACATCAATATTGAACATTATATTTGTTTCTTGCATTGTTATAACTGCATACAGTTTTCCTACAGTAATGCCTCAAATTATTTATTCTATTGGCACATACTCTCAAAATGCATTCAAAATGCTAGTTATAGAAGTTGCTGAATAGTAGTTATATTTTGATCACGTGCAAGATTTTCTTGTTCAGTTGATTTATTTGTAGTTTATTTTATATTTAATATCACTAAACCAAAAGTCAAAGAGATAATATATTATCATTCCCCAGAATTATCAAAGACCATACACGGGGAAACAGGAATTTGATTACTCATGGAATTCAGGCCCTCTCACCACACCCTCTTATTTATTCAAATTTTCTACAGAGGAAACGAGAAAAAAAATCCCAAGCCTAAGGGCATGATCTGAATGTTACCAAACCTGCCTGCAGTAGGAGAATCTTTACCAAGTATTCCCTTCTACCAGCTTCCTCTCGCTTAACCCCTGGACTGTAAATTTGAGCATGTTAGTTCTCTTTCCTTTTCTCTCTCTTCCCGCTCCCTTTAATCTTACTCTGCAACACACTGTGAGATGAGACATCAAGTTCCTCAGGACTTGGGAGACACAGGTAGTCATCAAGGTCATGAAGTAACGTACAATATATTATTTTATATAAAACATCACATAATACATAGGATATCTGTCTCTAATAGTTACGGACCTTACATTTTAATGCAGAGGTGACCAAATCAATGAATGATTAAGCCTTTAAGAACCTTAATACATTATCATAAGCCTGTACCTATATGTAAATCTAAATTGTTCCCACTTTTTCCCTGGTATTTCACCATCCCAAGTCTCCCCACCTGCTCTTTAGCTCTCCAGCACACCCTGCACCTTTTGCAACACTCAGTGTGTCTAATCGTCAAAAAGGCACAAGATTATGTTGTGGCTGGCACGCAAGCAGCAGCAATCATGTGGATCACTAGGTCAAGCAAGTGACTCGCTAGACTACATGCAGCAAAAAAAATAAAGCATTCTACCCTTCTGCAGCAACGAGTGCACACAATGAAATTTTTGATCACCAGGAATAACACACAGCACTATTAGTAAATGTTGCTCACTTCCTACACAATTTTAAAAGCAAGCTTTAAAATTACAGCATAAAATTCCCTCTCAGTACCCCAAGTTTTCAGCTTAGCAGTTAACGATAAAACTTCACAAAGATTAAAAACAAGGTGCAGTCCTTACTTAAACCACTAAACACAAAGAGCTCCACTCCTGCAACTGAGTCTGTACCAATGTTACTTGAAAGGAGCAACGATGCGTATGCACATAGATTTAGCTGTGGGACTTTAGCAAGGGAACCATGAGAACAATGATAGAGAAAGCAGCACACTAGCTGTGGGGTGTACAAGCAACGCATAATTACACCATACTTTCAGAAAACCCCTGCAAGTTATTTCTGTTATTTCCTCAACCTACAAATTGGCATGCACTCAGATAAGATCAGGATTAGATATAGATTTTAGTTTGATGAAAGCCAAGAAACTATTACCTTAAAACTCCACTATATATCTGTTCTTTTTCAGAAGTCTACTCCCATACTTATATAATTCCACATAAAATCTCAGCTTTTGAAAATTACAAAGCAAAACAAACCAAATCCCAACGTCCACCTCCCTTTCCATCTCGCACGAGCTCAGAAGAAAGAAAACGTGACTCCTGTCTTAAAAGTCCGACAGAAACCAAAGATTTTTCTTTCTTCCCTGTCATCTTAAGACTTTTAGGCCAGTTGCACAGTTTTAGGGGATTGACTCCCTAGGGTTTTGTTTGTTTGTTGTTAACACTTGAGGTTAGAACTAGTGATGCCTCTCTTCTGAAATATGGGTATTTGTGTAGCTACACAGAATTTCATTTAACATAAATTCGAAACACATTTCTGCATCAAATCATGTAATTCTTCACACTTAACACTGAAACTATCTTAAGGAAGTACAAACAAAGTTGTAACTCTAACAGGGAAGTCTGACACTTTCTAATGCTATACTGATACGGAATATAGCAGAAGTTTCCTACACTATTTGAAAGGGCTAACTAGTGAAGGGATATCCAGCATTTTAAGACTGCTCTTATGTCCATTTTTCATCCTATTTGCAGTTTGTCAATTAAACCGCTGCACACGACATCGAAGAAAACTACTATGTAAGCCATGTTCCTTGAAATGTTTGACTTGGTAGGCAAAACCAGATCTGAAAGGTAGAATTCAACCGTGTGTGAGAATTTCCTTGTGCTTTTCCACAGGAATCAAGCTAAACCTTTGGTAAAATGTGATACACAGCTTTAACATAAAAAAAAATAAAAAATAATCTTCACATTTACTACTACAGAACTCATCCAAAGATGACTTTGAGTCTCAAATTACTGAGCCTCGCTTAATAACATGCATTCTTATTGCTTGTGCACAACTAATGCGGAAAGGCTGGTCTCCTTTTTATTTCAGTAAACTAGATTTTTGTTTTCCCCCTCATGCCTTAAGAGGTTACCACTCAGCATTCTGCCTCTAGTGCCGAGATCCTGATGCGAGTGCGGGTAAAACCACATCCACGGATGATTTCCCATCCTGAAGCTTCAGTACACCCCCGCCTGTGCAACAGTACGAGATACAACCCTAATGAACCCCGAAAGCCCCATGTGGAAAAGAATCAGCCGCTTCTGAGGAAAGCGGCGAGCAAATATCGCCACCCGAACGGGCAGCGCCCCGCGCTCAGATCGCGGCGGGGGCCGCTCCGGGGCTCTCTGCAAAACGCCTAACGGTGATGGCTACAGCTCCGGCAGTCCCCATGCAGCCTGCCGCCCGGGGTGCGTTCAGAGCGGGCCTGGCGGAGGAGAGG
>NW_009731921.1:373-1134 GCF_000703405.1 Apaloderma vittatum | reverse complement strand
TCCTTTTTATTTGGGGTTTTTTCCTTTTTATCTGGGTTTTTCTCTTTTTATCTGGGTTTTTCTCTTTTTATTTGATGTCTTTTTCTTTTTATTTGGTTTTTTTTTTATTTAGGGAGTTTTTCTTTTTATATGATTTTTTTCTTTTTATTTGAGGGATTTTCCTTCTATTTGGGTTTTTTTCTTTTTATTTGAGTTTTTTCTTTCTGTTTGGGTTTTTTTCTTTTTATTTGGGGGATTTTTCTTGTATTTGGTTTTTTTTCTTTTTCTTTGGGGGATTTTCCTTCTATTGGTGTTTTTTCTTTTTATTTAGCGTTTTTCTTTTTATTTGGGGGATTTTCCTTCTATTTGTGGGGTTTTTTTTAATTTGATTTTTTTCTTTTTATTTAGGGAGTTTTTATTTGACAGTATTTTTTCGTTTTATTTGGGGGATTTTCCTTCTATTTGGTTTTTTTTTCTTTCCATTTGGAGGTTTTTTCTTTTTATTTGGGTTTTTTTCTTTTTATTTGTTTTTTGTCTCTATTTGAGGTTTTTCTTTTTATTTGATTTTTTCTTTTTATTTGATTTTTTCTTTTTATTTGATTTTTTCTTTTTATTTGGTTTTTTTTTCTTTTTATTCAGGGAGTTTTTCTTTTTATTTGACAGTATTTTTTCTTTTTACTTGGGGGATTTTCTTTCTATTTCAAGTCTTTTTTCTTTTTATTTGGGTTTTTTCTTCTTATTTAGGGAGTTTTTCTTTTTATTTGATTTTTTTTCTTTTTATT
>NW_009731921.1:0-228 GCF_000703405.1 Apaloderma vittatum | reverse complement strand
TTCTTTTTACTTAGGGAGTTTTTATTTGATGGTATTTTTTCTTTTTATTTGGGGGATTTTCCTTCTATTTGAGTTTTTTTTCTTTCTATTTGGAGATTTTTTCTTTCTATTTGGGTTTTTTTCTTTTTATTTGGGTTTTTTTCTTTCTATTTTTTTATCTTTTTATTTGGGGGATTTTTCTTTCTATTTGATTTTTTTTCTTTTTCTTTTTATTTCTTTTTATTTTTT
>NW_009731920.1:14477-22636 GCF_000703405.1 Apaloderma vittatum | reverse complement strand
CACCTTGAAATACACAGCGGTCGCTCTCTCGTTCTTCTGCCCCCTGCTCTCAGTTCAATTATTACACATTTTTATTCCCCAGTATTTTTTTATTCTAAATATTGGCCTCTAAGTAGTAGTACAGAAACACCACAGGCGTTACAGTGCATAAGATGGCAGGTAAAGATGGGTGGTGCACAACCTTGGAGAGAGACACTGGTTCTTGAGGCTGGTGATCCGACAGAGACACCTTGGAACTGTTTTTTCTGTCATGAATCTTGATGTCAGTGTCTGTGTTCCATGGTTCTGTACATCTCTTACTTTAAAAAGCTACTCCTAGCGTGTAACAGTAGTTGTGGGCATCTACACCCACCCACCCGCCTGAGGATTTCCAGCACTGCGCTATTTTAGTTTTGGAACACCAGATCTTTTGACATTTCAATCCCGCAGAAACTCCTAATCGAAAGAAAAAAAAAAACCAAACAAGTATAGATGCCTTCATAAATGCTGATCGCATTTTCCTGTCGTAGTCTACAGAATAGAGTTTGATTTTGCTTTTAGAATAATATTGCCCTCCTGTGGTCAAGCAACAGCAAGTCCAAGAAGTATTGTCAAAGGTCTGCTTGCATGTCATTCAAACATGCTCAATTATTTTATGTGCGTGTAAGATTTAGTGAAACTGAAGTCTTTTCTCAGATTACTGGCTGTTACCGTTTACTTACTAGAGTTCACCGTCACAGGTTTATGCATCTAACCCAATCTACCCTTTCACGCTGTGATAGGATCGGCTCATCAGAATGATTCACCGGTTTTTACTTTGATCCTGAGACCAGATTCTCACACCGCAGTCTAGGGAGACTCAACAAAAGACACCTTTGTTACTTCTGAGGGTCTTGGGGTCAGCTACCCCATCGCAGGTCAGTTCAAAACCTACAGTGGATTTCCATGTGATGAGAGATTTGAGAGAAGTACGGAATGGCACGTCTCTTGCGCACTGTAAACTGCACGATCAAAGCCTGGATTATCTCCTGTGGGCCCCAAAGGTGACTCACTGGTACCATCACAAGACAATTTACTTCAAAACACCTACAATACTTGGCTAAGTTTTAGAGTTGTATAACACCCTAGGTTGTTGATTGGATATTTTGCCACTCCCCTTTTATTCTTTCTTTTGCCTTTCTTCCCAATCATTGGAATTTAGTTTGTCAGTTTATACCAAGCTGGAATTTATCTGGCAGGATAATTGGATCTCCTAGCAAAATGTCACATTAGGTAGGAATTATGGATAATGCCCCTGCAAAACTCGTTAATGGTGAAAATGTTTAATTGCTGCTTGAGTAATATTAATCGAATACAGACATTCTACCTATGCATTTCTACATTAGATACCACTGTAACCTGCACAATACAGACAGACCTGTGTTTGCTAGGATGGTGCATGTGAATTTCAGAGAGATGCTCCTAGAAAAAAGTGCTGGGGTGAATGAACTCTGCTGAGAGGGATGATTCCCTGTGGGTGACAGTTATGACCAAAGGCTTGTGTGGAAGACTTGTATCCTACAACCTGGCATCTCTTTACAGGCTCTTGAAATTAAGCGTGATGCTCTGGAGCATCAAACCCTGCTCAGTTCTGTTACAGCATGGAATCACAAAAGTGCTCGGAGAAGGAACCTCCAGAGCTGCCTGCTCCACCCTGTGCTCAATGCAGGACCATCACCAAGAAGGGTTTATCTCCGCTGTCTTTGTTAACCAAATTCCAAGTAATTGTAGCATCTATTAGGTTGCTCCTTAGTTGGTTGCACCACTTGGTTCCCAGCCTGCCGGGAAGCACAAGGATCCTGCCCCAGCAGCAAAACTTTGCACTTATCCTTGCTGAGTGTCATGAGGTTTCTGTTGGCCCTGACCTTATCACAGTTCCTCTGGAAAGGGGCTCCATCAGCACTTCCCAGAAATCAGGCACTCTGCACTACCCTCCAGGTCACTAATGAAGCCGTAGGGTGACACGATCCCCAACACAGTCGCTGTTCGTTATCAGCTGTCAGTGAGCCACTGATTTCTACCCTCTGAGCTCGGTGGCAAAGTGGTTTTTCAGCGAGTCTAACAGGGTGTTTGCCCAGCCCACACTTCTTCAGCGTGATCAGGAGAATGGTGTCAAAAACGTCACTAAAGACAAGGTAGATCACATCTGCTGCCTTCTCCTTTCCCCACAGCCTCTTGTTTCAGCCTAGAGGGCAGCTGTAATTGTCATCCTGTGACTGATTAATATTCCTGGCTCTTTCTCTTCTTACGCTGTTTCCAACTGAGGAGCTCATAATTTTTTGCTATTCATCCCGAAGAGCATGACCTTGTATGTTGCAGTACTGAATTTCGACCCCTTTCGATTATTCCAGTCCTCAAGGCTGGCAACTTTTCATCTCTTCTGGAGTACTATGATCTCTCCCTGTATTTTAAATGACTCTTGACTTTGATTGCAAGTTGACTCAGAATAGAGAGTTTGAGAAATTACAGCATGAAAGGAAGTAGACTTGGCATGGACTTGGCTTCAGGGTAGTACTGTTCTGTGTTGAGCTACAGAAGGCTTTTTTAGTGAAAAATTTTTCTTCCCTGCAATCCCCAGTGCATGGGAAAATCATTTCCAAAAGGTATATAGGGAGTGAAGGGAGTGTGACCTAGAAAAACTAGTAAGATGCATATGTCAAATCCAGTTAATTTTTTTACTAATGATATTGATCTATATATATAAAATGCTGAGCAGAACACTTATCTTCCCTGTGTTTGGCCTTAGGCTACATTCTCCATCAAAGGCAAAGAGACCCTGTTGACACTTTCCTGGTGAGTAAATCAGTCATGAGAGCAACACATTTCTTCTACAAGAAACATATAGAAAGGCACTTACTGGAAATTAGGACCTCTGGGTTTCCGTGAGCTCAGCATATTCTTGAAACAAAGGTATTCAGACTCCACCCTACTTTCTCCCTTGCCTGCCTGGCAAACCTTCTGTGCAGCTCTCCGGTCTCATCACACTGCTTCTGGCCACCATCATCCTCTTTCCCCAGTTACAGGAGGCCCAGATGCGGTAAGTGGGGGCAGAAGGACCTTTCACTCTGGCCCTGTGCACCCACTAGTGTACTGGACCCTTCCTAGCTGACCGGTGATGGGCTAGTCCAGCCTAGCTGCAGACATTTTGCTTTTACAAAGTGTGAACGAGGCAGCACGGTAATTTTATGCAAATCCATGTGCAGATTAAAAAATTAATCAAATTCTGAATTTTTCATTTAAAGAGATTAGTCTTGAAAAATCCCCCATCTAATCCTCCCAGAATTGTTGCTTGGAACAAACCTTCACCGTTTTGTTTTCCTTCTGGGTTCAGTACATCTCTTGGAAAATTTTCTCGTAATGCTTTTGGGAGCATCTGGAGCAGAAAGTTTGAGCAGGGCTCACCAGGCAAATTAAAGTTGATATATCAAATGATAGAGAAGATGTGTCAGTAAGTGGCAACATGGGAGTTTAAGGCAGTAAAATCTCCACTCTGTTGTACTTCATAGGTAAACTCCCATGGTAATGCATGAAAAATGGAAGTGGTACGCCTCGGTGAGTCTAACAGTAATTTACATACCAAGAGGCCAGAAGAAAGTCTTGTAGTAAGAAAAACGAGTAGCAAGAGACGCTGCTAAAACCTGCTGTAACAAAGATGTAATCTGTCTTTTAGAGCTGGAGCTCAAAAATTATCCTCGAACAATTGCGGTTTGATCCAGCGCCATCTCAATTTTTTTCCAAGCCCCTCAGGGATTTTGGAGTTGGCCCTGTACACCGGGCCCACCACCAGTCACTGCCACGCTGGGGGACTCCCAGAGAAGCCTTGATGACATTAAAAACAAACGAACTTAGGCCCTAAAGATCTCAATTAAATTAAACGCCCCAGAGCATTAATAGGCAGTATTCTCCAATCTTGCAGCACCTGAAACGCTCAAGATGTCTGATTGGATTGGCCTACAACGAGCTCAATTGCCCCAACTTCAAGAGAACCACAAGCCCATGATGCAAACCCTTGAGCAAACCTCCGCCCGCAGCACCTGGAATAGCTCAGCTCTGCCTAGCGATGGCAGCCTGGCCCCTAGAAAGGAACATTTTTCTGGCTTTCAAGTACCTGCCGTGGAGCGAGGTGCTGGCTCTTTTTTCTCACTGCACGGGCACAGCCAGCTCATTTGTTCACTGTTTTCTTCCCCAGTGTGACTCCAAGTTTATGGCTCAGACTTTGCCCCGCTATGTCCATGCTTTTGGTCTCATGCCACCGTCCAATTTACCTGGCAGCTTACCACATTTCTGCCCCTAGTGCTGGATTGCTTCTGTCTCCCTCTGACTTTGGCTCCTTGCCTGCAGAATTGCTTTAATTAAAAAGTTAATGAAAGGCAATGCAAATGAGCACTTTGCCTGTATTTTATCACAGTCCAGCTCCTCTCCCTCCCAGAATTGGTGAAAAGGAGGAGTCTGGGTTTTGCTGCTTTTGGTCATGAGACTTAGCGATGGAAATTTCTGCAGGCTTAGGAGGAGCCCAGTGAAGAAAGAGCTTATAATGGTAATGCACACAAACAAGTATGTAGATGGTGAACGTTATTCATCAATGAAACCTGAGGAAGTTTTCATTTAAAAGGAATTAATCTAAACCCCTTACAGTCTTCTCTTTGGAACAGGTGATTCTCAGCATAATTTTCCTCCTAAGTTTAGTGTGAACTTCTAGGAATCTTTCCAAAAGACTATCTATACCTCATCTATAAATTATCCTGAGCAGGGACCAAGGGAAGGTGTAAAACCTAAGCCTCAATAATGCCTATAGCATGTCACCTTATGTCCAAATAGAAGAAGGCTCGTTCATCCCTGTGTGATTTCCCTGAGAAGCTGGGGAGCCAAGATTAGTGAGTGGAGCGCTATGAGTCACATCATCAGCCCCTTCTCCCACCCTAGATTCCTCCCAGCTAGCAGTGGGAAGAGGAAAACGCAGCGAGGTGAGGATGTAATTTCCCCACGTGCAATACACAGCAGTTAACTGGCCATTACATCATATCTAGACCCACTCTCCGTGGAGGTCTGAGAGCTGACATTTGGATTATTTTGGTTTCCGAGGCTGCCTATGCTTTGGTCTGGAGTGATGTTCGGTTCTCTTGATCTTGTTTTTAAAGTCCTAGTAAAATGAGTAGGAGTTTTGTTTTCAGTTAATATCTACAGTGAATTTCATAACACTGATTTATAGCTGTTCCCTGATGACATTTCGTACCCAGTGTCTGAGACGGTATAAATAAATTACATAAAAATGGGCTTGCGGCATCATTAGCAGCACCCCCATTCCAAGGGGAGCCTCCAGTGAGCCCGCCTGTCTAATCAGAGCTGACAAGGAGTGGAGTTACACACTGAGACCTCCAAAGCTAATGGGTCTGTGCCAAATTCAGCTCTCTGTTGTGTTGGTATAAAGTTGGATAACATCTGGCTGCAAGAGGGTTTTACACCAGGTTTACTCTGCGTTTACACCTGTGCACTGAGACAGTGCCCTAAAGTCATTAGAAGGAATGGAAAGACATGTCCTGACTTCAAGTGGCTCTGGATCAGGCCTCAATGGTTAAAATATAATTTGAGTTCAGAGTGCAGAAAACAGATTACATGCCTGCTATTGTAGTGAAATGCTTTCCAGAGCCAGCATTAGCAGTATGTACACAAGTGCCAGATGAATTAAGCTGGCATTTATTTTTTTTCAGCTCCAGTAGGAGAGGATTGCTTTTAAACAACTCGCGCCTGCTGAGTCGTGTCTGGAGTTGGAGCTGAACGGAGCTGCCGGGAGGGCACGTGCGACGGGAGCCGCAGTTGCAGGTCTGGTTGTACTCATTTTCCCTGGTCTTCAGGGTTAGCCATGCACAGAAACATCAAGGCAGAGAGTAAGCCTGTTAAAAGCTTTAGGGCTTTATTTTCTTAAACTACACTAGCTCCATTTAAGCCTTTTTCTCCAAGTACTTCTGCAAACTCTGTATCACAGCTCAGACGAGGCGACCTGGGGCGTGATGCACCTCTGTTTTCTAACACCTTCCCTGATTGTGCTGTGCTGCCAGGTGAATCAGGGACCTGCTGGAAATGGAGATGCTAATCTTAGTTCCTGAGAGGCGTACAACTGACTCCACTGGTGTTAGCAAGGTTACTCAGGCCCCCATTGCAAGAGGGTTGAGGCTCTGCGGTTTAAACTGCTGTCAACAGCAGCTGCCGTGAAGTTTAAAAGCCCAGAAACAAAGTGGTCAGGACACTCTGTCTTCTATTCTTCTCTCTCCTTGTGATTGAAAAGCCAGTCCATCTGACAAGTACCTAAAGGGAGTATAGACAGATAATTTATCTGCCTTGGGTTCTGCCTTTACAATCTGTTTCTCCTAAGCATTGGATCATTACGGTTCTTACTCAGTGATGTTAAGGGTCTTTTCTAACTGAAATGATTCCTGGATTTTTTTTTGTCTGGCAAACCTATGATTCTCCATATAGTTTTACTTGCCAGTCTCTTGTCCAATAGATTTTGGAGTGTGCAACAAAAGGTACTTTTGTAGTAGAGTTTTTCACAGAGCTTTTGCGTCCTCACAGCAAAATAAGGCAGATTTAGACCTAGAGGAGCTTCTGGAAAGCTTGTCTGGCTTAATGATTAACACCTTGCAGTGTTAGGGGAGCTTTGGGACAGAGACCTCTGGACTCCTGTGAGCTCTCCCAGAAGCAGCCAGCTACTGGCCTTAGACTGAAACACATCCAGTCACCGGAGAGAGGATTAACTCTCTCAGGTAATTTGAATGGGTCTGTGATCAAGTGTGTTACCGGGGCTGCTTCAGCCTCCTTGGCACCCTGCCTTAATTGCCTGCACCGCAATTGCCGTGAGCAGCAGAGATGCAGATCACAAGGGTCTTTGATCCTGAGAAACCAGCAGTGAACTTGCTGCCAGCTGACAGGAGGGAGAAATGCTGGAAGGGAATAGATGTGTGTGTGCTGGCAGGGGCTGCCTCTCCTTTGTCCAGACAAGAGTCTGCCCTTGAGCAGTTGAGATCTTTTGGTCCACATGCAGATCTGTTGCATATAATGCTAAGTGGAGACTAGCTCAAGTGGGATTTCACAGACACGGCTGGCAACTTTGCCTGGATCTAGTCTCTTACTTGGGCTCTAAATGTGATTTTAATGGATAATGAGAAAACTAAAAATTAAAGGCAAGTGAAGCCCTGTGTTAATTTGCTGTTTTGTGGGGAAACCTTGTTATTAGTCTCTCTGTGGCCACCAGCAGCAAGGGATCAGGCAGCCAGCAAGCCTGTTGTTTCTCTTAAGTCCGTGCCTGATGCTGCAGGGACACATGGGGCACAGCCAGAGAATGAGATCAGCATTTGGCTAGCACGAGGGAGCTAATGTAGTGAGAAAAGCTGTTCCACCCAGACACCCTGCTCTCTCCAGGACAGAGAGTGGCTCCCACAGTTTGGAAAGGCGTCAGATGCTGAGCAAATGGAAATGATTGCTTGCCAGTGGCATATCTACAGTGATGGAGAGGGTGGCTGGCAGGGCTCACCTTCCCTGCTGCAGGTGATGGGATTGCAGGGGAACCACAAGGCGACAGGTAGTGTGAATGTGATGCTGTCCTTCCTCCTGCCTGGGGAGAGGTTTGGAATTGCCGTTGATAAGCCTCCCCTTAACCTAGAGAAAAAGGGAGCTAAAGCTCCATGGTTGATGTTTTACCCTCCTTGCTCTCTCTGTGACAGCCCTGTCTATTCTGCTAGCGAAGAAGTTCACTTTCTCTTGCGGAGTGGAGGGTGCCAACTGCTCCAGCTCTCAAGGCCGTGCCAGCATTGGCAGAGCGCGCACTAGCCCACACTGAAGAGATTGACCCGGCCCAGCCAGCCTGTGCAGCATGTCCCTCCGTGAGCACGCACTGTCCCTCTTCCGCAGCGCGGTGGGCACCGTCCGGCCGGCTCCGATGCTGAAGAGGGCTGTGAAGCTCCAGGGAGATGAGTGCCCTCAGCTGCTGGTGAAGGGCCAGGCCTTTCCAGTGAAGCAAAACCTGTACCTGGTGGGTTTCGGCAAAGCTGTGCTGGGAATGGCCGCGGCAGCGGAAGAGATCCTGGGAGAACACCTCGTTCGGGGGATCATCAGTGTGCCGCTAGGCATCCAGGAGAGCCTGCAGC
>NW_009731920.1:7032-14446 GCF_000703405.1 Apaloderma vittatum | reverse complement strand
AATGCAGTAAGGGGGGCTGTGCTAAGGCAGTCTGGGGCAGGGTAGGCTGCCAGATTTGTCCTCTGTGGGATGTTGCTGTGAACCCCTTTGGTCCTTTCCATTTCCCCTCACTCCAGTGCCCACCCCATCCACCACACCACCCCGGTCTCCAACAACCATCACGTCCCGGTGGCACCAGTGACACAGCCCATCTCTTGCACGGGACGTGCAGCCTTCCTAGCCCCAGACAAGAGACGCTCAGCAGAGGCCCCCTCCCTATCCTGGCTGCTCGCCGTGCACCTCTGGTGCACCAGGCCCATTTCCTTGCTGAGTGATAGCCTGGCTGCCGGAGTAGGTGCACATGTCAGCGGTGTGATTGCCTCTCTTACCTCACCAGGCAGATGCTCCTGAAGCCACACAGCAAAATCCAGGTCATCGAAGGTGCCAAGAACAACCTCCCAGACCGAGAGGCTATGAAAGCAGCAGTTGCCATCCAGAAGCTGGCTGAAGGTCTGACTGCAGAGGACCTGCTCCTCGTGCTCATCTCAGGTAGTGTGGGGATCCTTGCATTTGGGGACGCAGAGCTGGAGAAGCAAGCACTTGGTGGACTTGCATGCTCTGAATTTCAGCAGGGCCCTGAATCAGTAAGCTGAGATCCAGGACTGAACCTTCCCAGGTCTTTGCTGCTTCCCAGCCAATGGAAATGAGGCACCACATGCCTTGCAGGGTCAGCCTTGAACACCTGCAGGCCCTGGCTGCTGTCCCCCGATCCAGGGCTGTGTAAGAAAGGTGGATATTGTGCATCGGAGGGATGCAGTGACATTGCCCTAGTCTGAGCTGGGCCTCGTGAGCGAGTGTCACAGGGAAGAAGCATGCAGAGGCTTGGAGTAGCTCTGGAAAAATCCCTTGGTCTCCTCTGCTCCATGATTTTTCCTCTGGCTGCTCTGTGGATGCTGCAGCTTGATCTGGTGCAGAGAAAATAGTGCCATTAGGCAAACACCCAAGCAGCTGGCATCTTGCTTTGCTTGCTGGGGATTCTCCTGGGTTTCCTCCTGTCCTTTGGCTACAGGGATATCCAAGAGACTCCTCAACCCTTCAGAGAGCCTCTACAGGATCTCCCCGTGGCTGCGGCGCCCTGTGCATGTGCACTCCCACACAGCAGCCAGTCCCGACTGCTCCTTCCTCTCAGCTAGATCCCTGGCTATCGACTGAAACGCAGGCATTTGCATTTGTTTTTCTTGCTCATCATGTTTTATTGATGCTGATTTGTCTCAAACCTCTGAGCAGGCTTTGCCTTTTGACAGTAGCTTTCAGCTGTACTTCTGTGCACATTCACTCTCTGCTCCAGTCATACTTTCTACTCTGTATTTTCCATCCAGTTCACTTTTCCTATGTCTGCTTATATCAGACAGGATTCCCCTCACTGAGGCTATCACCCTGGACTCTGGGTGTGCTTTGTCCTTTGTGTTACTCTCTCCTCCCAGGCCTATACGAATGCAGTTCAGTAGTTTCTGATCTTGCTGCAGCCATAGCTGGTGTATTTACACACTGCCCTGAATAAACAGAGCCAGCAAAGCAGGCAGCATCTCCATCTGCTTAACACTGGCTGCTGTGTGAGTCATGGAGCCCGTGCTTACTGCTCACCCATCCACGTAGCTCCTGAAAATCAGTGTGACAACACAGTAGTAGCCTGATGTAGTGGGAATAGTAATTGCTGGCCCTTCTCTGTCATCCCTATAGCACTGCAGGCATGTGGTACCCTGGTCTGGTGAGGTTTATGCAGCCCAGGTGAAGCGTAGCTGACTGCAGAAAGCGCAGGGCAGCAGTGATGAAGGTCCATTGGCGAAGAAGGCTGAATTCTCCGGAGACGTTAGCATAGTTCCCCAGCCACCTCTGCCTTCATGCTATGCATAGCCTTGCTTTCCTTCTGTTCTCCTTCTCCTGCAATCCTGATGTCCTTGCACTCTCTCCTGCATCCTAGGGGGTGGATCAGCTCTACTGCCTGCTCCCATCCCTCCCATCCTCCTCAAAGAGAAGGAGAAGCTCACAAAGACACTGGCTTCTCGAGGAGCTGCCATACAGGAGCTGAATATTGTCCGGAAGACTCTGTCCTTGCTGAAGGGTGGAGGGCTCGCTCGACTCGCATATCCTGCACAGGTAAATGAAGGGAAGCCCCTGCTTGCCCAGAGATCATCCATCTGCCCTCAAAATAGGCTTTTAATCAACCTTAAAGTGCGCTTGCAGGGGTTTCTCCCTCACTGAGTGAACAACTTTTGCACATTGTTCTGAGACTCTAACTCAGATTTCACTGAGGACCCAAACTCTCAGGGAAACAGAGGTAGAAGCGGGGGACATTCAGGCTGCAAGAGCTGGCTCTCCAATTGCACCATTCGCAGCAGACCCCAGCCCTTGCCCAGCAGCGCTTCCAATGGTTTGGTTCTCCACCACAGCACTTCCGAGGCTGGGTCCAACCTTTGGCTCCCATGAGGCTGTTCTCAGCATGTGTCATGGCTGAACCCACGCTAGGTCACCAGCCTCATGGGTTACATCTTCCAGTGTGCTGGTCCAACATCAAAGGATGTTTTAGGTCTGTGATTTCAGTAAAGCCAAGATGACTCTCATTGTACTATAAAACAAAAATGGGCCCTGTTTCCGTTTGCTTTGCCCTGATGATGATGTAACTCAGAGCAGAGCTCTTGCATGGTCACCTGTCTCTTCCTCCCACAATAATCTGCAGGCATTTCTCTTGGTAGGTTGTGAGCCTTATCCTTTCTGATGTGATTGGTGACCCCTTGGACATCATAGCGAGCGGGCCCACTGCTGCCAGCTCCCACAGCGTCCAAGACTGCTTTCAGGTACTCACCAAATACAACCTGCTGCACAACCTGCCCAAGTCAGTGGAAATGGTTCTGTCCCGCTCTCCCGCCAGACCCGCTGCTCTGGAAAACTACTCCCATGTTTGCAACATCATCATTGGGTCAAACACGCTGGCTTTAGACGAGGCCAAACGCCAAGCCGAGGGCCTGGGCTACGCAACTCTGATTCTGAGCACAGCAATCTGCGGGGAAGTCGGTCACGTCGCCACGCTGTACCGCCTGTTGATCCAGCTCGTCTGCCTGGACTTCGCCGGCCTCAGAGAAGGGCCCCAGAGTGACGAGGTGAGGGGGAATCTCCTGCAGCTGGCAGCAGAGCTGCAGATCCCGGGTTTGAACCTTGCTGAGTTTCTCCAGGCCCTGAGAGAATTAGGGACCGAAAGACCAGTGTGCATCCTGGCCGGCGGAGAAACCACGGTTCAGCTTCAAGGAACGGGCAAGGGAGGGAGGAACCAGGAGTTGGCCCTGCACGTGGGGCTGGGGCTGCACAGGGCACGGGCTACGGAAGTCAGCAACTCCTCAAAGCGGTGCAAGATCATCTTCCTCAGCGGAGGGACGGATGGGCAGGACGGGCCAACAGAGGCAGCAGGGGCCTTCTGCAGCCCGGAGCTGGTGGACAAGGCCCTGCAGGAGGGCCTTGATGTGGAGACGTTTCTCAGTAACAACGACTCTTACACGTTCTTCAGCCAGTTCCAAGGTGGGCATCACCTCCTGGTGACAGGCTTGACGGGGACCAATGTCATGGACATCCAGGTCATTTTAATTACAGCCACAGAGAGATCATGAGAGCTCCTTCTGCAGATATCCAGGACTGGGGGTAAATGAAGGCATCAACACTGCAGACAAATGTAAACTACTTAAATTAGGGCTCGCTGTCAAGGGTGCTAATATCTTTGACAGAAAGAACCCGCTAATTAGACACAAGTGGATGTCCACAGCAAAAGCAAGAACTTGTAATTGGGATCAGAGGAAGGTAAGAGGTCACATTACAGACACAGAAGACAGATTTAACACTTCTGCTGAGACTTTTGTGACCGCTTCAACTATAGTTGAAAGATGTGGAGAAATCAAGGCCACGACAGAGCTGCCAGGGAGAGCTCTCACTGCGGCTGTTGCACCTCCAGTGCCCCCAGCTCAAGAGCAGCTCAGCAGTGGGCTTTTGCAGGTCCACAGAAGCGCTTTATAGTGACTAAGTAAGTGCAATAGCAAGACGTGCCCAGCTGGAAGCATGGAGGTGCTGGGGAGAATGTGGTGGGAAGGGGACACCCAGGACCTGCTCCACACACCAGTGCAGTGTTCTCCAGTCCCTCCCACACCGGGGTGTCTGAGGCAACACAAAGACCCCAGGCCCAGCATGCTGCACACCCAGCAGCGCAGCTAAGGAGCATATTGGCCAAACGAAGCATTTGATACTGGATGCATGACACAAAAGCAGCACACAGTGACACAGGGGGTGGTACACCTTCACTGTGCAGCATAAGGAAAGGGGCAATTGAGGTGCAGTGGCGAGCCAGCTGAGTGGAATCCTTCTCCTCCAGACTTCTTCCCTGCCAATCCCCATCAGGAGAGCCTTCGTGCCAGCAGCATGTTGTTTTCCAACTGCCTAGAAAGTAGTCATGTATCCAGCCTGAGCCACTGACCTTTCTTCTGCGCTGAGGCAGAAGTCGCTGTCACTCTGATTAACTCTGCTAATTCCACAGAACAAAAGGCAAGGAAACCTTCATGCTCAGCTCTCCTGACCCTTACTGCTGAGCTGATCAAAGGGCAAAGCTGCTGGAGATGCATGTTGACAGGAAGCTGTTCCCCAGCATGTATGAGGACATGGTGGTGATCAGTTTCATCACCTACTGCAGTGCAATATGTCGGAGAGCAAAGATGAGCCGCATTTCCCAGGACACGGAGCCCACAGTGGGGCTGGATTTCAGGAGGGGTCTGCCTGTAGCAACAGGTACAGGGGCTCTTTTGGCTGGATATTCAAAGGACTTCATCCCAGCAGCTAGTATGACCAAACACATCCGACTCCTTTTGAATATCTGCCTGTTGGTTACAGCGCCTAAGTGGGAGCTGAGCTCCTCTGAAAAATCCGTCACTAATTTAATAGGACACGCTTGACTCAGACTCTTTCCAGACAGACAGACCTACCCCGTGTGGCTGATCTCAACTTGTGACGCAAATACACCGTCTTGCCAACACCAGGAGTTGTGGTGTCTCACTGAACAGTCGTTCTGCTCCCTGCTTCAAGATCAGAGGGTGGATTTTTGAGAATGCAGCAACACCTCCTGCTTAGGTCTCAAAGCCAATATCTAGCAAGAATGGATATCAGCAGGACCCTCACAGGGCCTACGATCGATGCCAGGCTGGCAGCTGGACTGTCTGGGCCACAGCCCAGGCGTAGTGTCAGGCACAAGCCTGGGGATTTCAAAACCCTGGTCATACCCCAGTGGTTTAAACTCATCCATTCTCATTTGTCCTCTGAGTCTGAAGGTCTCCTGTAACGTGCCTGAACTTGCTCACGCTGGCAAACAACTTTGAGATCTGCTGGGGAAAACCAGCCAAGCATTATAAAGCTCACTGTGCCCCCGTGATGTCAGGTGGCGACTGCGCAGAAGAAGCTACTTTGTGCCGCACTTTTTTTTCTCCGGAGGTCACTGGCAGGTCACCTCCTCCATGCCCGGCATGCCAGCACTGCAGGGGCACTAACACACGCAGTGATACAGCCAAAAAGTACGGGCTGCGGCCAGGATAACCGGCTAAAGCTGGCTCTAAAATGTTGTTAATGCTTCCTGTCCAATTCTGCTCCAGTGAAATCCAGAGTGACTCCGGTTTCAGGCTGAGGTGCCTGGCAGAAGAGTCACTGGCATCTTCAGCAGCAGGTTGACTGTGCCAGCCTGGGCATGCTGTCACAGGCCCACTGTAGCCCTTCGCCTGCAGCTCTGCCACACTGCTGAGCGCTCTGCCAGCCCTCGGAGCTGCTGCCTGCGCTGTGCCACAGTCAAGTTCAGAAGACCTTGGGCTGGTGCTCGGTGGCTTCTCCTGAGAAATGCCTGCCATGTATCCTGAATGCCGTCCTTGCTTTCCAAACAGTGAGTTTTCACTAATGATTAAAAAGAGTTTGTGCTGAGGAAGAGCAAAGGCTAATAAAAAGTCTGTTGAAAGTGTGGAGCTGTTTGAAGTGCACTTCATGTATACATTTGCTCGGCCTCTGTATGTGGTTTTTGTTCTTATCCTGTCCCTTCTTTGCTAATGATGAGATAACAGGACAGAGGTAGGTTGACCAAGGACACCCAGGTTACAGAAACACTTTTCTTCTACTGACCCTTCTACCTGGAGAGATTGAAGCTCCATTTCTGAAGGATTGCTTGGGTAGACCTTATGCATCTTCTGCCTAGGGAAGAAAGGAGCTTTGGCATGCGTGCCCCCGTTACAAACGGGGTGTCGTTTTATTCCTCTGGATGATGCTCAGCACAGAAATGGCTGTTAGTGCTGCAGCCCAAAGCCAGCTCCCTCTGACCTGCAGTCCCTTCACTGAGAGCAAAAGACCCCATGCATGAGCCAGCGTACATTTGGGCAGCACTGATCAGGTTTTGTGAGATAACAGTTGCACCTAAAGATACAACAGCATCGCTTACCTGCCAAGTACCGATTTGCCTTTGGGCTGTCGGAGCCTGCCAGGAGCTATGACTTTCCCATTGGGAACCTGAGTGAGTCACCACAGCTGAGCAGGGCTTTGCAGCTTGCCCACGCTGTCCTGGATGGGATATTAGCATTACGTGAGCGTACCTGGGCAAATGAAGAACATCAGAGCACGCCTGTGGTCACACCGAGGGATCACGGGCCACGCTGGGACCAGCTTCACACTACACTGGCTCTGGGATGCTTGTACCTAAGGAAACAAGTCACAGAAAGAGTGAGGACAGCAAGAGCTGCTTGGTTTTGACACTCGCAGTCCCTTCCCTTTTTATTGGGAAAGCAAAACTCTTTCTATGCCCGCCAGCCTCCAAGAAGGAGTGTGGTGGGTGGAGGTGGCCAACAGCTCCCTGGTCACGTCCCCATACATGGGCAAGGGACACAGGGAGAGCCATGGGGAGAAGCATGCTCAGCCGGCAGGCAGGGAGTGGGTGAGCAAAGCCCAGGTATGTTCAGGGTCAATTTGTTCTCCTGAGCAGCTGCTCGTAGCCAAACAGCGCTGATGGCCAGGAGAAGTAACTGTGTTATTAACAGCACGAGCTTTTGGCAGTAAATTAAAAATCTTGGCTGCCGCCCTTGGCCCTGCTCTTGCCTCTTAGGAGACATTAATATCACAGCTCCCCAGCATTCCCATTATCACTTCATTAAGGATCCAATAATGATAAATGTGGATGGTTTTATTTTGCACAGAGCCTGATTAATGGCTAGTATTTCACTAGGTGTTAATGGGGCCCTTCCTTTACAGAGGGATGGGAAGGGGGCTGCCTTTCATCTCCTCCATGAGCTGGGTAATTTTCACTATTTTTCGCTAATGTGACAGATTTAATGCAAACCTTGAAAGAGCAGCTGAAGCCTCCTGAGAAACTTTGAAGAGC
>NW_009731920.1:1087-7019 GCF_000703405.1 Apaloderma vittatum | reverse complement strand
CTGCCGTGGCCATTCCTCAGCTCCTTTCTTCGTCTTCTCCTCCTCCTCTTCCCCTGTCCTCCCCGCAGCACCTTCTTCTAGTGCCTGCACTCAGATGCTGCCAGAGGCTGTCGTCCGTCTCCGGGGATAGTGGAAGGCAAAAGCAAAGCAGGGGCCTCCCCAGGATGAGCACCCCAGCACAGGGCTCTCCACAGCAGATGTGGTGCAGGATCAGGCCTGCCCTTGCAAGGGGATGCAGTGCAAGGAGTGGGCATGTGCTGGCCTCACCCCAAAGCAGCTTGGCACCTCCCCACCTGCACCCCGAGGGGACTGGGGAGCTTGGGCTGCAGGACAGAGCCCAGGCTGAGGCCAGCAGCCCTTCTCCAGCACCCTGTGGGGTAGCTTGGGTGGCTCCTCCAAGGCCGGCTCCTGTGGCACAGGGGCTGTTCTCTGCCGTAGGACCCCAGCGTATTGCACGGCTTCAATCCCTATATGAAGTGGGATGTATAATCACATAGGAATAAAAAGCCATACAAGACGGCAGGCTGCGAGTTGCTCCGTGCTGGTGGGGCTTTTTTTGCCTCCACTGTGCCTGCCACAGACCCCGCTGGGATGGGTCTGGGCGCCAGGGAGCCCCCTCCCCAAGCCCTGTGCGGGGTCCATGGGGAGAAAAAGGAGCCCTGCATCAAACAGAGAAGAGAGGAGATATTTCAGCCAGGCAAAAACGTGGGAGGCCCCAGAGCTGCTGGACACCCCATGGGCTGTCAGCATTTGCTCCCAGCTCTCCCAGTTAACAGGGAGCTTCCACCCCAGGTGCTCCTCCCACCTTGCAGCCAAGACAAGACTTAGCCTGTGGTACACCCAGACCTCCCCTCTGCCCATCCCCATCCCAGAACATCACCCTCCAGGGCCTCCTCCAGCCTGGGGACCCCCCACTTGCATCACTATCAACCCCAGGGCTTTATCAGCCCCACCAAGGCAGTGGGTTCCACAACCCCCCAGCACCACCCCAAACACCTGGTGAGAGGAAAGAAACAGGAGCCAGCCCTCTCCTCACAGCAGTGGGAGCATCCTCCACCATCTGAGCAAGAGGAGAGAGCCCGGCGGGTGGAGCAGGCAGTTGCGAGGAGCCGTCAGAGCACAATTCCCCCAGCAGCCCATTAAGAGCAGCTCCCGGCTGCCTGCAGGAGCTCTTGACAGGGGGCCAGGCACCGGTGTGAATCCTTCGCTAAGCTGGACGTGGGTGGAATGAAACGGGGGCGCTACTGCCCCAGTGAACACTTACCCAGTGGTGCCAGAGCAACCAGTGGGCAGCCCCACATGCTGGGGTAGGGGGTGACTAGGGCGGGCTCCCACAAGAGCCCAGCCAAACGATGCCAGGGATAAAAACCAAGCAGCAGCCAGCAGAAAGGGAGTTTTGTGCTGCCTCTTCTCCTCCTGTCTCACATCTCGGCAGCAATTTTGGCATCTGTTGGATGGGAAACCCAGAGCAGCACTCATAGCAAGAGGGGACGGTTGGCAGTTGTGGGCTTGTGCAATGCAATCTGGACACACACAGAGAAGGTAAGAGCTTCTTCCAGCTAAAACAGAGCAAAGCAGTGATGCTCAGCCATGCTCTGCTCACTGAGAACACCAAAAAACCTCTTTTTGCTGGCTCAAGAGACCACGGCTGATCACCGGGCTCCAGCCAAGCACCATGGCACTGCCTTGGGCAGCACAAGAGAGGCTGAGGCACCCCAGAGCTATCACCTTGGGCTCCCCTTAACCCACGAGGAGAAGCTTCAAGCTCTAGGCTGCCTTTCCAAGCCACCTGGCAGCACTGGGACGCATCAACCACCTTCAGAACACGCCTCTCAGAAACCTTCCTCCATCCCCATGGCTGGAGTTTCGCTAGAGGCTGGAGAAGCTCAGCAGGCTGGATCCCTTGGCCAGGCTGTGCCACAGCAATTTCCAGATCAGGCACTGTGGCTCTTCAGAAAGCACAAATCCCACAGCTTGAGGGGGCTCAACCCAGCTGAAATCCCCAGTGAAACCCACACAGGAGGCGAGTGGTGACAGCCATCGGTGCCGCATCGGGGAGAAGTGTGTAAGTGGCCACGCCACCGGAGGAAACCAGGCACAGTGATGGTGCCGCCGGCTGCTCAATTGCTTCTGAACCACCTCCGAACCAAATTGACAATTAAGGGATCATCATTTGATGAAGTACAAAAAGATGCGCTTGTGAATCACCATATCCAGGCTGGGTAAGAACACCGCCAGTGCTGTATTTGGGAGTAATTACTCTCCACGAGCATGTGAATCATTAGGTATAATTGCCCTAATAAATAAAAGGGAGATAACTCCAGTCTCTAGCCTAATCTAGCACAAGCAATTTTCAAGGCGAGCTGTGCAAAAGAAAACCAGGAGCATGAGGCTGAGAGAAAGCAGAAAGAGGGAAGCTTCAAAACCTGGGCGGGCTGTTAATCCCTCCCACAGTGACTGAAGCTGACCGGCAGCGATGGAGTCTCTCCCTCAGATACCCAGCAGAAAGTGGTGGCACAGAATTTGCTGTAGAGGGCTCAGGTTTGGCTGCAATAGGGTTGTCCCTTCCCAAGGAAGCATCCCACCAGAGCACAACTTCTCCTGGCTAGTTTCCCTGCTGCGAAAACACAACCAAGTTAAAAAAAATGATTTATTTAGGGGGTGACAGGGGTGCAATGGTTATTTGAGTCTAACGAAATCATTTCGCTTTTCCCCTGGGAAATGGTGGAATAAAATAAAAAACCCCAAACCCACCCCACTCAAATATGACATTTTGAAACGAAGCAGCAATTTTCTTCTCCACTTAAAATGTCATCACAGACTTTTGCTTTAAAAAAAAGCAGCCTTCCCTGAGTGACATTTTAAGGGGAAATGTTGACTTAAAAGCAGAAGGAAACCCCCCAACTCATGTAATGAAATATTTTGAGCTGCATTTGAGACTTCTTGCAGAGAAATCACTATTTTTGCAGCAAAAAACAACATTGCAAGTAGCCACAGATCTTTTGCACACTGAATTTCCCACAGGACAAACCCATCCTTGAGGGAGCAAGACTTTGAGTTGCTCTTTGCCAGATCTGCATGGGAAAGGATGGAGCAGCATCAGCACCCTATCCCGGAGGAAATAGCATCCCCAATTCTGGTCACATTGTTTTTTTGAAAGCCCTGCAAAGCAACGCAAAAAAATTAGGAGCCGAGGCTGGTTTTGTCCTAGAGGAGCGACAGGTTGCGTGGTGCTGGCACTGCACGGTGCCCACGAGTTGCCAGTGCAGGAGATGCCCCTGCCCAGCTCCAGCCATGAGGAAGTTCCTGAGGCTGAGGGATGCCAGCACCACAGTGGGGAGACGTGGGGAGCGATAATGGGGTTTATTCCACCTCCAGAGCTCCCCACAGCCTCGTGGGGAGAAGCAGAATTCAGCCTGCAACCCATGGGAATCCCTGCTCTCTCCCCAGGGAGGAAGAGGATTGTGGCTCATCCCTTCTCTGCTTGCAGGAGGGGCTGGGCTCTTGCCTAGAAGTGCTCCACGAGACCAGGCTGGGACACACCGCCTCCGCCTGCGGCTCTTGTGCTGGGTGAGGTTTGACCAGGAGCAATCTGTGCTTGGGCTCTCCCCAGGCAGCAGTTATTGCTGCCTGGGTTTTGCTTTTTTAATAACCCGTAATATGAGAAGCCTTCCCTGGGGGAGTGGAGGGATTATTGGCAAATATCACTTATTTGCCAGGCTTTGGAGGGCTTTAGCCACATGGATTAGCCCAGAGAGGAGAGAGGGACACAAACCACTGGGCTGGGACAGAGCAGGGCTGCATCCATCTAACAGAGGGCTGCAGTGAAATCTCACAGACAACAAGTATCCTCCAGCCTCCAAAGAAGAGGGATGGGTGGAAGGGCTGCAGAATCCTAATTAGCTCTTCGATATTAATGAACCGGTGCTGAAGCAAACAAGCCAACGACAGCAGCTGGCACAGCTCCTGCCGCCACCTCCCAGCCCCAGCACTGGGCTGCCTGCACAAGCAGGCTTGGTGGCACAGCCCCTGGTGTGGGGGACAGCCAGGGATGGGGGGCCCAAGGAAGCAGGAGGGGGACACGAACTATTGTAGGACAGGAGCTGCTTCAGCATGACAACACAAGGAGGATGCAAAGCACCCGGGACATAAGGGCACGTAGTGGGGCACACCGCGGTCCCAATCCCCACTGCCACAACTCACAACGGGAGGTGTCACCACTTGCGCAGGGACCCTCACCTTGTCAGGGGCTTTCTGCAAGACCAAGGCTGAATCACTTTGTCCTCAGATAAAGCCAGCAGCCCAGGGTTGGGACACCCTTTCACAAGCTATGCCGATGGGTGCCTGCTGGTTTGGAAACCTAAAAGCCAGCAGCTGGAGACACAAGGAACGTGAATAAATCCTTACACTGGACATCTGTGCCTCAGTGTCTATCTAAGAGCTCCAAAAATCTGCGGGGCACACAGTAGGCAAGCCAAGAGGGACCCTTGGGGTGCAGAGCCAGTGGTGCTGGGAACATCCTGCAACATTAATTAGCACTAGTAGTTACTAAATGCCACTGGGCAGGGAGGGAAAGGAACCTCCTTCTTGCTCAGGGAGAGACAGTGACTGACACCTTTTTTACCCCCAGGGGGCAAGGGGAGATGAAGTGGTTCCCCACGCATCACCCTCAGCACCCTGGAGGTAAACCTGGGAGCCACCCACCAGCAGCTGCAGGATGCACGAACCAGCCCTATCACTAACAGAGAACACTGAAAGAGCACAGAAGTCCTGACCCAGCACAGGCTAAAAGAGCAAGTCCTGCAGAAAGCCACCCCCAGCCTCCGGGTGGGGCCAAAACCAAACAACACAAGCAATTCTGTGCAGAGGCATCACCTCAGGCACAGTCCTTGCACCCAACTCACCTCCTTCCTGCCTTTACCAGCAGCTCCAGCGTCAAGTCCAGCCTGGAAACACACATAAGCCTTGCCCCACCACCCAGCTAACTGAGCTCCTCTTACCAGCACAGCCCTGCTAAGCTAACAAACTACATCCCACCCTTCCTCAGCTGCTTTAACCTCTTATAAACCCTCCTGGAAAGGCAGGAATCACTGTGTGCTGTGCTGAGCAACCAGAAGTTGATTAAGCCCTAATTAATTGCATTAAGGTCAGCCAATGTACTCTGTTAAGGAAGAAAGCCAATAATTAAACTCCACGTGGGGCATGCTTCTGCCATCAGCTCCTTGGGCTGCAGCAGAGGAGACAGGCTTGGCGGGGTCACAGCCAGCACCACTCGCCAGCACATGGCAGTGGCAATCGGGGAAATAATTAAGTGCCAGGAATAAAACCATCAGCACTTCAGCAGCTGGTTGACAAAACCCCACCGTGCATCGCTGTTGGCAGCGAGGTTGCCCAGGAAGGCTCTGGGTGGAGGGGACAACAGGAGGACAGTGCGTGTAAGGAGGTCATCCTCTGTGGGGAGCCCTGGGTTGGATGCGGCCATGTCCAGCCAGGCTAACTCACTGCCCCAGCCGTGCTGGGGCCAGGGGAGAGACAGGGGCTGGCGCTGGTTCCTGCCAGGGGAGGGAAACCCTGTGGGTGCCCACAATGGGGTTTTGTGTAGCCCTGATGAGAGCACCTGCCCTGGTGCTGGGAGCCAGCCAGGGGCACCATATGGAGGGGACCTGCCCCTCATCGTGGCAGTGCCAGCTCGGCACAGGGCCAGCCTGGGTGGAATGCAGCCCCTGGCATGGAGAGGAGCCCGGGTGCTGAGCTGTGCAGGATGGAGCCATGTGAGCCATTGCCATTCCAGCCTGGAAACACAACCACCACTCACAGAGATGATGGGTCCGACTGTCAGGTTGTTCCTGGCCACCCCAACTCTCGGTGCTACGTGCCCTGAGAAGGCCAAGCTGCTGCAGGGAGCCCCAGACCTGGGCCAAACCCTTGCCTG
>NW_009731920.1:0-1067 GCF_000703405.1 Apaloderma vittatum | reverse complement strand
GGGAGTGAAGGGGCAGCACAAGCCATTCCCAAACCGTTCCTGGGATCTGTGGTTTCTGAGAAGGAGCACAGGGCGCTCCCTGTTCAATCCCTCCCTGAAGCAAACTCATTTAAGGTTTTTCTTTGCTCCCAGCTGAAAAAATAAAGGCCAAAGTAATCTGCCTGCCTGTCCCTCTTTGTCTTGGGGATAATAGCAGCCGCAGTGTGGAACCCCCCAGGGCTTTGCAGATTACAGCTTTCAGAGATGTCTTCAGTGCCTGGACAAAAACGAGAGAGGTGGTGGAGCAGAGCAGGACTCACAAGGTCACCTGCTCACTGCCTGCCCAACTGCATCTCCCCTCTCCTTCCCTTGCCACCGGCCGGTGGGTGATGGGATGGCAGGTGACAGGACGGCGGGTGATGGGATGGTGGCTGGGCAGGGGGATGGCGGCAGAGCTGGGCTTCCTAACTCCAAAGGCTGACCCTTCACCGTTATGAATATTTCATGGAGGCTTTTTGCATTATAATTTACAGTTTGCCGACTCTGTTAATTACACATCTGGCCAAGGGAGGGAATAGAGACAAAACCACGTAACCGCCACAGTAACCACAACAGTGTGAGCTGCAGCTCCTGTATTCACGATGTCTTCTTTGCAAACCACCTACAGACCTGAAATGACTGGCTGGAGACATGTGAGAATCGCTGTACAGGGCTGAGCTGCAGCTGGCTTGTCATTAACTCAAAGGGTCAAGACACGGGAGAAAAAATCCCAAACCAATTCCCCCATTTCTCATTAGTTTCGTCTGGCAGGAGGCATCCCAGCCCCAGCAATGAATATCCGCTCAGGAATGTCTCATGTCTAAAAGCACACACACACACACACACACACACAGAGAAAAGGGGGAGGTGGGAGGAAACCCTATGCCCAGCCTTCTTTGCTGGTGGCTGAGCCCAAAGAGCTTTCGGGAGGGCAGGCAGGGGCTCGTGCTAGTGCTCAGTAGGACAGATGTGGGCAGAGGGGCAGGTCAGAGACAGGCACCAACCCTTGCGCATCCCTCGCCCATCTCTCTGTCCCCGCTGCGGCTGCC
>NW_009731919.1:359-652 GCF_000703405.1 Apaloderma vittatum | reverse complement strand
TCTTTGTATTTTACTGAAACGTCAGCACAGTGTCGGCGTATTGTTTTTTCTGAGAGCACGGCATTTCTCTCAGGAGTTCTCATCCTTTAAGAAAAAGCACAGAATCTCAGTACGTCTGCCAGGAGAAGGCACCGGTCAGGAACTTCTCCCTTCCCCACAGGAATGGGTCATTCTAGATCCCGCTGGTTTTGAGACATGGGAAATAATCCTTCGTCCTGCTGTGGCCACCGGGAGCAGGTGGCCGTTGGCAGCGCAGGGCTGTGTCTGTGCCCACCGAGGACATCCCTCCTTGC
>NW_009731919.1:0-251 GCF_000703405.1 Apaloderma vittatum | reverse complement strand
GCCCCGCCTCCATTCTCAGCCGGGTCTCGGGCAGATCCCGGCCGCCCCCAGAGCTCCTGCTTGGCTCAGCTGGGTCGGTCGGCATCCGTGCAGGAAACCATGTGGGCGAATTAAGCTTTGCAGCTTGCGAAGGGTTCGTCTGTCTTCTCTGGAGAGCAAATCAGGTCTCGCCTGCAAAACCCTTAATTGCGCTTGGTGTGAGCAATGTCACAAAACCCACGTGGGTGACGGTGCCGGGCAGTGGCAGGAGC
>NW_009731918.1:0-3444 GCF_000703405.1 Apaloderma vittatum | reverse complement strand
GCAGGGGGTGGCACTGGATGATTTCTGGAGGCCCCTTCCGAACCCCAACATTCTGGGATTCTATGATTCTAGACAAATGTATCGCTCTGCCTTGCTTTACAAATGGATCATCAAAGAGGGATGGGAGAACTGAGGCTCGCTTTCTGCCGATCTAAATCTGGAGAGCCTGGACGGAGGTCGGGCAGAGGAACTTGGTGGTGATGAGAGCCAAGCTTCCCCTCCAGCCTGGACCTGGTGCCGTGTGGACAAGTCCTTGGCATGCGAGGATGCACGGTAGAAAGGAGCCGAGGGGTCCTTCGCTCACCTTGTGCTGGGATGAACACCCATGGCAGCCTGGGAAGACTATTCTGTGCGTCAAAGCTCCAGAGCCCCAGCAACGCCACTGGCTTGTAAGGAGGCCACAGATAACCAGCAGAGACACACCAAGCTCCTGGGAAGCAGGCGAGTGAAGGACCTCTCTGAGATGTGCAAATGTACAGATGGCCACTACAGGAGCCGCTTCGCTGAGACTAATTTACCGAGGCGGGCAAAGCCGTATGTCCCTGCACCCAACCCCACCATGGTTAACAGCAGTTAATTGCTCCTTTAACGACCTCTTCAAAGTGTTTCCAAAACCTGTGGAGTGGCTGCCCTGTTCCTGGATGAGGGCTGCCACCACAGAGAGGAGTCTGTATCTCCCTGGGCTCGTATGGTGGGGCTGGCGCATCAGCCAGAGGGAAACCACACTTGCTCTCCTGCAGGACAGGCAGAATCCCCGGCACCCCTGGCTCAGCCACGTCCAGGCAGGCACCTTTCTTATAGCAGCACCAGAGCATCCCCCTCTGCAAGAGGACGAGTTTAGCCTGGAAACACTTGGCACTTCTTCAGCCTCAAGGCACTCCTTCCTTCCCGCTGCCGAAGCTGTGTGCCCGGCCCTGGGCTGGCAGCTCACCCAGCCAAGGGCTGCCCAGCCCTGCGGTGTGCCGGCCTGGGCACACACACCCTGCATGCTGCAGCACGGAGCTGGGCCTGGGTAATCTGTACGGCTGTTGAATAATAAGCAGGTATCGGAAATCTCCGAGGCTCCTGTCCAGGAGAAGCAGCGCGGTCGGCATTAGCCCCCCCCTGCCACTCAGCCCCTCCTGCTGCGAAATCTGTGCCTTGGATAAAGCAGTGACATTTGCAAGAGTGACGTGCGATGTTGGAGGTCTCCAGTGACAAGCTCAGAGCTCTTTGCTCTTCACACACCAGGCGCAGAGCTGCACGCAGAGGTCTGTAGGTGGTTGCCGTGCGGTGGTGGGTGCTGGTGGGCAGCAGCTGCTAGAGCAAAGTCACTGCCCCAGTCGCACAGGGCACGTGGTTCAGGTCACAACCACCAACCTTGGGACACAGCCCAGGAGCCTGTGCCCAACTCCCTGCAGACCTCAGGAGGTCTCAGGACCTCTCTGTAAGCAGGAGCTCATCCCGGGTACCATCAGGTCACAAATGATGCTGCCTCTCCTGCTTCAGGGACACTGGCCAAAGGAAGGCACAGGCACCCAAAGAGCTGATGTCCCAGTAGGAGAGTTGGTTTCAGATCAGCCTCTGCCTTTCCCACTAGCATTCGGTGAAAGCCAACAAAGCATATGATTTCTTTCATTTTCTCATTGCTTTCTTTTGCGTTTCTCGCTGTTGCCTAGCTGGGAGGCTGCAGGTAACCACCTTCATTTGCATTTTGCTTATTCTGATTCCAGTGAACATAGGTTTCAAGGCAAGTATGTAACAGTCATGCATTTCTCCTGCAGCGTGGGGCACATCTGTAAGTCAGGCCCATGGTGGGTGTTCACCCACATGGTGGACGGCACAGTAGCCTCCACTCGGCACATGGCAGGTAACAACGGCCCCTCCGCGCATCCCAGCACTGAGCTGGCCGTGCACCCTGGGAGGACGCAGAGCCCCCGGGGGCAGTGAGGTACAGAGATGTCCTGGGCCCAGAGGAATTTGCCAAGGGACTGTCACCATCTCTCTTTATAGAGGGCAAAATTCTTATTCTTTATTCTTACTCTTCCTTCAGATCGGATCAGAAGGAGGTGATCACTGTGCACGACGACGGCTGCTGGCAGTGAGGTTGTGCTCCAGGTGATGCTTGACCCCAGCTCTGTTCAGCTGAGCGTCCTGCACTCACAAGGGCTAAATCCCATGTCCAGCAGGTTTGGGAACAGCTGAGTTTAGGACTTAATCCTGCTTTTCAGAGAGGCTGAGGGGGGTTCCAGTACTGGCGCCAAAGCGTTCTGGGGCCACCTGACAGCAGAGCTCACACTGGCCTTGCGAGGGGCCCAGGTGGGAATGGTCCCGGCCTGGGTGCGCCACTCGGTCCTCTGATTGTGTTGCTGTCACAGGGACATACTGACACTGGGACAGGTGCCTAAATCACCCTGTCCAAAACGCAGCAACACCACTCCCCAAACAAGCAAACAGACACGGCCTGGATTAAGACTGGATTGGTAGATGAGCTTCCATTATAAAACCATACGTTTGTCTTTACCGCTGTACAGTTTTAGGGCCCACAGAAATGAGAAGCCAGCGAGGCATCCCTGGCAGATGACCAGGATGCTCCTTGAATACGGGTGGAGGAGCTGGGCCAGTTTCTTCTGGGGAAGAGGTACCTGAGAGTTGATCTAACCACAGTCTACAAGTACTGGAAGGGCAGTTACACAGATGACGGAGTCAAATCCCTCTTGGCAGTGCCTGGTGATACTTTAAGGAGCAATGACCACGAAGCAAGTACTGAGAGGTTCAGGTGGGATGTTAGGAAAAGCCTTTCCTTGGGAGGATGGTGCAGCCTTGCCACAGTTCCCCCACAGGGGTTGGTAGCGCTCAGGCTGGCAGAGCCACGGCTGATCTCATCTCACATGGGTCGCCAGCGTAGTGCTGGGGAGGGACCTCTGGAAATCTCTGACACGACCTCCTGAGGTCCCTTCTCATGAATACTTACACAATTCTATAACAAAGGGGATAAAATGTCTTCCCAAATCGTTCTTGCAAGGTGAATTCTTATCCGCGAGGGAATTTGTTCGTGTCTTTTTTCACCATTTCCTAACAATTGGCCTGCCTGTTGTCCACCTACAGTGACGGGTCACTTACCCACCCTTAGGCACTCTTTTGAGGCCAACCTCAAAATCTGAAAAACGGGTTTGGTCTGCTGGTCCAATTAACTCCCCCTTCACAGGGATTCTTCACAGAGGCCAAGGTGCTGCTCTGGAGACAGAGGGAGGATGCAGCAAAGGTTGGGGCTGGCTGGCCAGAGGGTGACCAGGGCAGGATGAAAATGGTAAGATCGGGCCCAGGCACAGCTGGCAGCCGGAGAAGGGGTGGGCAGGACTAGGTTTGAGGAACACACGGTGCAGGAACACCCCGAACATGTGGGCAGCAGCAAAAGAACCTGAACTCTGGACACGGGGGCCACAACACGGGCACCAGAGGTCT
>NW_009731917.1:617-872 GCF_000703405.1 Apaloderma vittatum | reverse complement strand
GCGCAGATCATGGTGCGGCGGATGGCCAGGGAGCCCCACCAGTCGGGCTGGGTGCAGCGGTCAAAGTCCACCACGGGCAGCAGCGCCTGCTGCAGCCGGTCTGGGAGCGGGCCCCCCGCTGCCAAGGGGGCGTTAGGAGGGGCCGAGAGGTGCCCAGTGTCCTGTCTGCTGGCCCTGAGCGCCGGTGCCCAACCTCCCCTCCCCTCCATCCATCCATCCATCCATCCATCCATCCACCCCTCCATCCCACCACCC
>NW_009731917.1:0-209 GCF_000703405.1 Apaloderma vittatum | reverse complement strand
ACCCATCCACCCACCCACCCACCCACCCATCCACCTTCCCATCCACTCCTCCATCTCCCCACCCATCACCCCGAACACCACCCCAACCATCTCCCCATCTGCCCCTCCATCCTTCCAACCATCTCCCCACCCATCCCTCCATCTTCCCCTCCATCTCCATACCCAACCCTCCATCTGCCCAACCACCTCCTCACCCAAGCCCCCACCCC
>NW_009731916.1:0-240 GCF_000703405.1 Apaloderma vittatum | reverse complement strand
TCCCCCATCTCTTAGATCCCCTCCCTTGATCTGACAGCCAGAGGGGAGGGGAACCCTTCTGTGTGTGGAGCTTGCTGTGTGTGCCTCAGGGAGTGCCTCCACCAATCTCTCTCTCTTTCACACTCCTTGATGCTCCTTAGCCCCTCCACCTCTCCCTTTAGCTCTGCCACCAGGCAGAGGCGGCCATCTGACTGAGCGCTCCTCACACAGGTCCTGCCAGCTGCAGCCTCTGGCAGGCCC
>NW_009731915.1:318-564 GCF_000703405.1 Apaloderma vittatum | reverse complement strand
GGGCGACATCAAGGGTGACAGGTGACATCACGGGTGACATCATCAGGGACATCACGGGTGACACCACGGGTGACTGGTGACGTCATGGGTGGCATCACGGGTGACACTGGGTGACATCAGAGGTGACAGGTGACATAACAGGTGACATCATGGGTGACATCACGGGTGGCATTTGGTGGCGTCAGGGGTGACAGGTGACATCATGGGTGACAACAGGTGACACCACGGGTGACATCGTGGGTGGCG
>NW_009731915.1:0-227 GCF_000703405.1 Apaloderma vittatum | reverse complement strand
GGTGACATTGGGTGACATCAGGGGTGACATTGGGCGACATCAGAGGTGACAGGTGACATCACAGGTGACATCACAGGTGACATTGGGTGACATCAAGGGTGACAGGTGACATCATGGGTGACGTCACGGGTGACACTGGGTGACATCAGGGGTGACACCAGGTGCCCTCACAGGTGACATCATGGGTGGCGTCACAGGTGACATTGGGTGATGTCAGGGGTGACAGG
>NW_009731914.1:3889-4669 GCF_000703405.1 Apaloderma vittatum | reverse complement strand
GGCACATGGGGTTGTTCTTTCCCAGGTGCAATTCATCACTTGCCCTTGATGAATTTCAAGATTTCTCCTCGTCCAGCCCTCTAGCATGTCTAAGTCGTACTGAAAAGGCACAGATCATCTCTCAAGGTATTTTTATTTTGTTTTCAACCACTCCACTCCCACATAAAGTTAACCTCGGTCCTGTGATCTGTGCCTCTAAGCTATCCGAGCTCGCACAACGTGGAGAGCTTAACGGCTTCAAGAGCTCCAATGTGAGGGACAGCCAGTGCCCCACAATATCTATAAATCCACCCATTTCTACTGCTTACTGACTTACTGATTGGAGGAAAAAAAAAAAAAAAAGCTGTTTGAGGGAAAAGAAAGGGGGTTGTGGCTCATGACCTTTCTGGGCATGGACATTTAAGTGGAATGTCACTTTATTTCAAGCCGTAAAATTTGCTGCTTGTATTTGCCTTTCTGCTTGCCCGTCCAAGGATCACAGGCCAAGCTGCAGTAAAGACCTACTGTGTCACACAGAAAAAAGCCCTGCCTTGGAGAAATCCAAAGAAAAAAAATCACCAAAGCCAAAAAACCTTATTAACGTATAAACACCTATGAAAAACGCTAATCTGAAATTATAAAAATTTCCTTTGAAGTGGGGAACTTAAGAGACCTTCCATAAACTGGCATTAATTTACCACTGCAAAGATAACATAAAAATGGCCTACATAAAAATATCCCCGGAAGGCCAATGGCATCCTGGCTTGTGTCAGGAACAGTGTGGCCAGCAGGAGCAGGGAT
>NW_009731914.1:0-3661 GCF_000703405.1 Apaloderma vittatum | reverse complement strand
GGAGCGAGGGGGTAGTCAGGTGGGGGCCGGGCTCTTCTCCTGGGCAACCAGTGACAGAAGGAGAGGGCACGGCCTGAAACTGCATCAGGAAACATTTCCTCAGGGAGAGGGTGCTCAGGCACTGGGATGCACTGCCCACGGAAGGGGTGGAGTCACCGTCCCTGGGGGTGTTTAAGGAGAGGCTGGATGTGGCACTTAGTGCCATGGTCTGGCTGATGTGGTGGTGTTGGGTCATGGGCTGGGCTTGATGATCTCAGAGGTCTTTTCCTCAATAATTTTGCGATTCTGTGGTTAACTCCAGGGACCTTCTGCTCTGGAAAAGAGCAGCAAATCTAAAAACTAGGCAGTATGTTGTCAAGTTTTCCTGCTGCCACTTAGAACTGATGTCTGAGATGACACAGGCAAAAGGCATAGAAGTTTCAATGACACTGCTTATGGAAACAACAGTCACAGCTGATGCAGGCACTAGAGTTATTTATGCAAGAAGACAACCTGAAACGGAAGGCAGGTTGTGGCACATCAAAAACCAACCCTGACAGCAGCCAGGAGTTTGAGAGCACAGAAGGGTTACTGAGATGAACATCACTCACCCTGGTAATCCTTATTTATCTCCTAGTAGTTGGATTTCATTATGTAAGGTTTTTGAACTGTGACGTCTAAAATCTGTCAGAAGGCAATTCCCATGCCAAAAATCCTAGCAGGTCCTTGTCTCCTCTGTATTTCAGGACTAAGAAAATCACCTGGGCTTCCCTGATATGAATTTAATCTTAGCTATCTTTCCATGACTGCAGAAACTGACACCTTTAAATTTATTAATCTACTGAGTTTTCAATTAACACAAAAAGATTTCATGTGAATTTAAGATGATTATTCACTTTCAGTAGAGAAAAAGTATCACACCTGCGGAGACAAATTCAAATTTGGTTTGCAAGATCTGCCCTCAAACTAAACATCTGCCCTCAAACTAAACATCTTTTAAAGACAGGATTAGAACTGTAGACCTGTAATGGGATGAAAAAGAAAAACCGTGACAGATAGATAAGATCCATCTAAAGAAGCAAAGATCAAACAAATGAAACTGAATTCCTTTCATTGGAAAAATAAGTCATGCTTCATATTACAAAAATCACCTTACTAGAGGGTCACGCTTAATACAGTGTATGTGAAAATGTGTATTCTTAATTCTGAAAACAAAGCTGAATTAAGAACTTCAGGGGACTGAGAACTAAAAAAAAATTTAAAAAAATCACCTTTAACCCTTGTGCTACATGTATGTTTCAAACAACTCTCTCATGGAAATGATCAGAAATAGTTTTCATTGAGATTAAGGCTGAAAGACAACACTGACTTCTCTTAGTGTAAGAGAAGTTAAAATTACGCCTGAATTACACTCAAGAACTGTGTTTGATGGCAGCATAATTTGAACAAAATATATTCCAAAGACCTGAGAGAGAGAGAATTAACCATTTCCCATGACACTTTGCTGTAATGGTTAATTACCGTTGGTCTTAAAGATAAAAAATATTTTCAACTAATAGTTTGAGGACTGGATCTAAACCAAACTCATGGAGGTTACAATCACACCAAAGCTAACACCCTTAAAATGACCTAACACAGCTGCCACGGCAGAAAAAGAGGACTTTGAAATTAGAGGGCACTTTTATCAAAAGGCAGATGGCAGTATCGGAGACGTCACTAAACTCATAATTAGGCGGACAGCAGAACTGCTGCAAAATCTTTCCTCTTAGGTGATACCACAGTGGCAGGGAAGGACAATGGCACAGCCCTGTAGCTACAAAGATTGCTTTCCTGCAGGAGGATGGAAGTGAAGATAGCAAAAGATCAGAAAAGACAAATTTTTTTTGCATGCTAGTATCTGTAAATAATAATAATATTCTTTTGTCTCATCTTTTGTTTTATATATGTATAAGTTGTGCAGAATCAGTCTCAAATAGGTAAATTGTCCCATGATGTCCAAGAATTTGGATGAGTAAAGCACGCGCATTGAAGTTAAGCACATGCATAAACCTGCAGTGGAACAAAGACTTAGCATCTAAGCTTCTCAGGAAAGAGATCATGTGTTGGTTACAGAGCAGAAAATACACTTATAAGTCCTACAATAACACCAAACAATTACTCCTTTGAAAATATTTTACAACACTTAATGAGAAGAATGGGAGAGAAGGCCATCTGAAAAAAATATTTACTTTCCAATGCTTAACAGAATGGTTACAAAAACAAAGTCCAACCAACTGTACTGGGGGGGGGAGGGGGAGAAGAGACTACGTTATCTGCACAAACTGAAAACACTAGGCCAATATCATATAAAAGAAACACAGGGGGAAAAAAAAAACAAAAACAAAACAACCCACATCTGCTGAAGTCAGTCGTTCCAAGCAGAAGAGGCAGTTTGAAGCTAAGATACAAAGACTTGGACTATCTCCCCATTTAGGTCTTATTATAGACCTTAGGTCTATTACAGTGTCCTTATTATAGACCCCTATTTAGCAGTCTTGTAGTCCATTCACTAAGGCAGTATATGAAATGGTATTTAAGCTTCTAATGAAACATATGAGTTGGAACTAGAATTCCACTTTTTTGCATACACGCGACATTATTCTGAAATAAGATTACTTGTACTATTTCCATGCACAATCCATTTAACAATCTAATGTAGAAGCCAAAGTAGAAAAAAGTCAAGAAAGTTAATCAGTGAAACTGCAACATCACACAAGCACTACTTACAAAGACTTTTAATTAGGGACGAGGTACAAAAGCATGGAAAGCAAATCACAAAGACAAATAATATACTATAAACCAGTGACTGCAGAAACAAGACTAAAACAAGATTATAAATCAATACAGTGACCGCAACCCACCCCTGCAAATGTCCTCAATTAAGGTATGGGAGTACTATGGGTGCATTAAGAAAAGTACGTGGGTGCATTAAGAAAAGTGTGTCCAGCAGGGCTAGGGAGGTTCTTCTCCCCCTCTACTCTGCCCTGGTGAGACCGCACCTGGAATACTGTGTCCAGTTTTGGGGTCCCCAATTCAGGAGAGACAGGGACCTACTGGAGAGAGTCCAACGGAGAGCTACGAGGATGATTAAGGGACTTGAACATCTCTCCTAGGAAGAGAGACTGAGAGAACTGGGGCTGTTTAACCTTGACAGGAGACGGCTGAGAGGGGACCTTATTAATGTATACAAATATCTGAGGGGTGGGTGTCAAGGGGAAGGAGACAATCTCTTCTCAGTGGTGCCCAGTAATAGAACAAGGAATAATGGGTTTAAGTTAGGACATAGGAAGTTCCACCTCAACATAAGAAAAAACTTCTTTACTGTGAGGGTGACGGAGCACTGGCACAGGCTGCCCAGAGAGGGTGTGGAGTCTCCTTCTCTGGAGACATTCAAAACTCGCCTGGATGCGTTCCTGTGTGGCTGCCCTAGGGGATCCTGCTCTGGCAGAGGGGCTGGACTAGATGATCTTTAGAGGTCCCTTCCAACCCTGAACATTCTATGATTCTACCTTCCCTCTACCATGGAAGCTGAGGGCCTAATGCCACTGGACTTGCTCTGACAACTGCTTTAAAATGGTAATACGCTGGTTATCAAAAACAACCTACATGGATTTAAAACGTTAGACCGATGTCAAACAAAACA
>NW_009731913.1:13874-27524 GCF_000703405.1 Apaloderma vittatum | reverse complement strand
TGAGGGTGCACTCTATCCCCTTGTCCAGGTCACTGATGAAGCTACTGAACATTCGTAAGTCTCTCGGCCTCACTCCCTTTCCCTTCCTGTTTGGAGAGCGAGAGGGGTTAAAGAGTATCTGTCAGCATTCGGTGGCTGGCCCAGCCCTGACCTTCTACACAAGCCAAGCACGGCTTAGAAATGCCACGCTGTCATCGTATGTTATCATATACATGGAACCAAAAAGATAATGCGGCACTTGAAAACCCCATTTATTTTAAAGCCCTTCGTACCATCTAAAGACTTGGAGTATGAAATAGGAACTCTAAGGAGAATACTGATTACTCTTCCTTGCTTAAAAGGGATAAAAATATATTAAAAAAATAATGAGATTATCTAGGAGGATTATAGGATGAATACTTGACAGGCTACTACTGTAGTAGCTCTTGGGCAGAGACCTTGCTACATCAAGTCAGTAGAGCCATAGAAGCTCATCACTCAAGATGGATTCTAGATGTAAGTAAAACTGCAACAGTTCCAACTTTAGTAAGATAGTGCAAAATACGTTTAAAATTTGAGCCATTCACATACTTCATGAATAAAAATATTTTTAAACCCACAAAGATGGAATATGTGTGCTGGAACTTCCATGTAAGTTAAAAAATGACAGCATTTAAAATCTCTTTGAAATCTATTGCTTGGTGAACTTTTGAATCGGTGTTAACGTCTGTTAAAATTGCTAGTAAGTGAGGAGAAAAATTGCCGGTGGATAGCCATTAGAAATTTGGCAAATGTCACCTCAGTAGGCGTTCTAAGAACAGTAGAGGGAAACCCTGCTTTTAGGTCACATAGGCATAATAATCGATTCCACTTAGTTTAACACACTCCAAATCTACAGGGAACACCAATTCTAGATTTTCTAAAGGGTAACTGAGAACAAAAGTTTCAATATTCAGTTAAAACCATACAAATACTATGCTAGTTTTGAAGGGAGTAGAGAAAATTTTTAGAAAAAAAAAATCGGACTACTGATTGAAGATATCCACGTAGAAAACCAAACAGAAACTGAAGAGATGCAAACCTCTAAGAATATTTTTAACCTCCAGGAAACTGGCAAGAGATATGATGTAATAAATCATGCTATTGTAACCAGACAAAAGGCTATGTTTCCCTCTAGCTGAGGAGGGATCAGCTTGTCAGCAATTAACTAGAATTTGAGTACATCAGGTCGCCATCTACTTTTTCTATTTAGTAAAAAGGAAGCTTTGGGAAAATAGGAAAACATATCCTACCATACAAATGTTGTAGTTATATGCCCTTTGTAATACTGGTGGTAGTGAATCTACACTACTGGAAAATCTAAGACAACACCTGGGAGTTTTGCCCCCTGGTGTTGTGTAGTCTTCCCCTTGACACACCTATAAAATATTTTTGAGGGTACAAAATATCAAGGAAGTCTTGGACAGCGCATCCCAGATAGGAAAAAAGAAGACTGGATTAAGACTCGATGTTAACAACAACCCCACTCCTCCAAAGTTTCAAGGGAATGCACTTGCTCAGTCTGTATATGGGCTAAACTCTCATGCTCACAAAATGGTACCAGAGAGATAACATAAAATTCTTTTTGGATAACATTTTCTGAAAGTAGATTACTCTGGCAATTCTGTGTACCTGACTGACACTATTCAAAAGTGCTGATACCTGCAAAGGTCAAAATTGCTTTAGGCAATTGTGAAATTGCCTTTCTTGTGTTCTGTTTCAGGCTTGGTAGGTTGCATTTGCAGGCTGTCCTTGTGATTAAGCCATCATCATACAAGTAGAAGTTCTAGTAGCCAAGATGAGATTTGTAAAATGTGAACTGAAAACAGCACAGGTAGAGTTAAAGCAGACAATGATTGATTTAATTTTCTAAAACAGGGATCCCCTTTTAAAAGTTTGGAAGATGCTGAATTAAAGAATTCAATTAAGTGATTTACTGAGAGTTACCATAGAATCATAGAATCATTAAGGCTGGAAAAGGCCTCTACGATCATCACATCTAACTGTCCATCCCACACAACATGACCACTAAACTGTGCCCAAAGTGCCACATCTACACATTTTTTAACACTACCAGGGATGGTGAATCCACCATTTCCTTGGGCAGCCTGTTCCAATCCCTCACCACTCTTTCAGTAAAGAATTTTTTGCTAGTATCTAATCTAAACCTCCCCTGGCGCAACTTAAGGCCATTTCCCCTTGTCCTGTCACTCGCCACTAGGGAGAACAGACCAACCCCCGCCTCGCTACAACCTCCCTTCAGGTAGTTGTAGAGAGCAATGAGGTCTCCCCTCAGCCTCTTCTTCTCCAGACTAAACAATCCCAGCTCCCTCAGATGCTCTTCATAAGTCATGTTTTCTAGACTCCTCACCAGCTTTGTTGCTCTTCCCTGGACCCGCTGCGGCACCTCAATGTCTTATATTGCGGCACCCAAAACTGAACTCAGTACTCAAGCTGTACAGGGGCACAATCCCTTCCCTGGCCAGCTTCATTCCAGATGCCTGCTGAATCAAGACCATCTGGTAGGTCTTAGTTTCAGATGAATGAAAGGCTCTAAATCAACAAAGTAAAGTACATGTCAGACTAAGCTCTTAATACTGGGCAGTGTTTTCAAGGCCCAGCCCTCTCAGTATCAGGACTGTTAGGTTACATGTGTTAGACATTTGAGTCTAACACCATTTGAGTGTTATCTGATAGACGTCCATAAAGCCTGCAGCTTATTCACTGTGGCACGCAATCACACTCCTATTTGGGGACCCTCACGCGCTAGGTACAGCTCATGACCTGCTGCTGAGCTGCTCTTTGGTACCGAGGAGTGGGAGGGCAGCTGCGGCACTAGCCACAACTGGGATATGCCTGGGATGGAATGGTGATGTGAAAAGAGCCTTTTAGAAAGGGTTCTCTGTAACTGAAATCCTACAAGGCAGCTTTTCCACTTAGTGTCCCTCTGAACATGTTTCTCAGGAGGAGATTCCTGGTGCTGGCCATCAGAAAGCCAAAAGAGTTGTAGTCAGTGACTAAAAGAGAAAAAAACCTGCTGTACTTTTTAAGCAGTGGTATATATGCTTCTTCCTGATTTGAGATGATAACTGCATCTGGAAATTCTTGTTGAGATCCATGAAAGTAAAAAATAGCGTAGGGTCTTTTCGTGCTGCATGAAAGGGAGTTGCTGAGACAATAGCTTTGGGAAAACCACTAACTGGCCAAGAACATCTACATTCAGTTCAATGTAGTTTGTGTTAATAGACAAGCACTATAAAACAAAGACAGGATTTTAATAAGTTGCATTTTTTAAATTTTGACTTTGCTTTGACAGTTTATATTGTTACTGTAATCCTGAATAAAAATGTTGCCTTATATGGTGTCATGTCAGGACTAATGCGACCCATGGGCTTGCTCTGTATTGTAACTAAGGTTTCGGATATGTGCAGACAAAATAAGAGGTGCAGCCACCCTGACAACCAGAAACTGCAGACAATTTATGGAGCAATGAGGACTGGGAGTGCAAAAACTTATTTGGTACTAAAGGGAAGTAGAACGATAAAGAAAAAGGAGAGAAAAGAGGAAAGAAAAGAGGAAAGGAGTTTGAAAGATCACCACCTGGGGTTCCAGTGCTGTCCAGTGGCATTTTCAGATCCAGGATAGCAGATGGAGCACTACCTGTATCTTGGTAATTTGCCTTTTATAGAGATCAGCAAACCTAGCCCCGTCCTACCGGTGGAGTCTACATTAATTTCCATGCACGTGCTGTGGCATCCTCTAGAAGGTTCTCCAAATGAGTTGGGGGGCTTGCTTGGGGGTCTCTGGTGGTCTTTGGTGGTCACATATCCCTATAACACGTCTGACCATAGTCTCCTTGAGCATATATGATCCAACTTTATCGCATTGCTCCATTGGCACAAAAAGGCAGTTTGTGGTTAGGCAGCAATAGGAATAGAACGTGAAGTCAGCAACATGCAAAGGGGAAGTCAGAAGTGGTCCACTATCCCTCCTCCACAGGGCCTATCCCATCCCTGTGGTTTCCCATCAACAATCTTTTTTAAGCACTAAGGATAAGTGGTAAAATAAGATAAGGACCCTGGCTGTTTGAGACATCCTTCTTCTTTACAGTCCCTCACAGATGGTACTGCTGGATTTCACTTACTGAAGATGGAGTTCCTTTAGTGCCATCAGTTACAGGTATTTTCTAGTTATCTGTTTCAAATCACGGTGGTCTGAGTCTTGACATTTCAGATTGTCGTAATAATACTTGTCAGGTGCAAAAATATGCTCTTAAAAGATCACTTCAACAAGATTCATTATTTCTACTGTATCCCTGTACACTATTTCCCTGTACTATGACATTCATTTTCCAATACTGCTATTAACAAGCTATGACTGAAAGAGCCCGCAATATGGTACTGCTGTTCTCTAGTGAATAACCTGTGTCGATTTGAGAAACTCTGTGGGCTCTGTTGTGTCTCAGTGTAAGAGGAGTGTATTCTTAGCAATGGAGAGCAAACAAATGTCCAAATATTCCCTAACACCTTCTGCAATCAGTGGAAGACTCCTGTTGACTTTACAGACTTGTAGTCCAAAGCTCCTGGGAACCTTGTTGTTCTCGATATTTCTTTGGCAGGTTTTGTTTGGGCTGAAAAAATCAGAAGAGTGGAAGTGTATCTGTGACTTAGCTTGCCCATTTTCACATCCTTGGGATGTTACTGCACGTGTTCCTCTAGGTTGTTTCCCATTATAAGCTGTGTATGCAGGGTACTCATATAAACACAGCATTTGTTGGTGTCATGACACAAGAATTTGTAACTTTGTACTGCTCAGAAGATGGGAGACAATTTCATCACAGATCTTCAAAGGAGGCCTTCTAATGGGGCCACAAAGCAATGAACTCATTTCCATTTATATTAGGAAACCACTGTCTTGACTTTACTGTCAGCATCAAAAAACCGCCGAAGCAGATGAGGCACCCAGCTTTATAAGGCTGTTTACTTTGTTTTAGATTCTTTCACAGTTTATTATTTCTTTGACTGGCTCTCCAGCTTCATGTTCCAGCCTTACCGCATATTTAACATTCAGATCCTACTGTCTGTCCTCAGCAGAGTACAAATCTTTAAACTGTTGCATCTGGATGTAGCAGAGGTTCCACAACCATTGATTATCTTCCATCTTTTCTTTGGCCTTCAGTACCAGAGCAATATTGTGGAACGCAAGACCGTGAGTTTTATTCTCTCCCTTTGATCTGCAGAAAGGGAGCGCTGGTGAACTCATGCAAGTGGAACTGAGAAATTAGGGGGGGAAAAAAAACCACAAGAAAAAAACAAAACAAAACAAAAACCAAAAATAACCCCTCCAAACCCTAACTTATATCTGATTATTTCCCTTCTATGAAGTTGTGAGCAGCCATGACATCAGAGATGGTTTTAGAGGTCTCTTGAGACTGACAGCACATATCTTGCAGACTTTAGAAGTAGACAAGAAAGTCCTAGCTTTCCTTTCGGAAACAACCTCAAAGTTAAATTTAGCTCCTGCCAAGCTGACTTATGATAAGCTCGAGCAGGGCTTTGAAAGCAACACAATCCCTTGTATGCTATATGGCAAATAGCCACGAAAATTAGTGCTGTTGCAGGAAACAAAAACTCCCCTTTCACTGCTTGTGCAGAACAATGGCCAGGCGTAAAGCACGGTAGCAGCTAGAGCGGCCTGCTAGGTTATAGGATGGGTGGAGTTTGAAAAAGGGTCCCCTTGCCAAGGTTCAGGAGAAAGTCCCCTTAATTCTGATGGCTTTCATCTGGAGATACTGATTTTGCCTCCTGTACTGTTGCAGCTGTTTCTGCAGAGAATGCAGAAGAAAATGATGGGAGAAGTAAACTGGATTTAGAGGAGATCTGAATTCTTCCTATGTAAAATTTTGTAGAAGACGCAGATCTGTCCTGGGACTCGATTATCTGTGCACTTCACTGTTTAGTCAGTTGCTGTGAGTTCAGTCACTTTGTTTTGCATAGTTCAGAGAGAAAGAAAACATCGGCTCCACACTAATTGCACTTCCTCTGACACCAGCAACGCGAATTTTTTTCTAACATCTCCTTGAAATCTTACTAGGTCTTGCCTGAAATAAAATTAGTTGACTTCTTTTGCTGCAGTTTTTACTTTAGCTATGTCACTGTTAAGATTTAAAGGACACACTTTTTATTTATTTCAAGGGCCATTTACATCTCTTTGGCAAAGGAATTGCCATGTGATAAAAATATATCTTCCATCACATAGTGCAACTGGGAACAGGCATAAGCTCCACAGAATCTTCATAACTAATAAAATAAAAACTCACATAATAATGAAACTCCTTCTGGACATACTACCAAGGTATTTGTATATTTAAATAAATAGCATTGCATAGTCACTGAAGACTTTCACACTATCATACAACATAATACTATACAAGGCATCAGCTTAAAAACAACCGTTTTAATTCCCTGCAAAATATCCCAGTATTATATCTGTTAAGTTCCCTTCCTTCTGTTTGTCTCAACAATTTGCTTATTGGCTGATTCCTTTTTTTTTCCCTTGGCATTAATTTGTGAAAAGATGAGTTGAAAAGTGAAAGGACTATTTTAAGATCCAAGTGAAAGCATTACTTAGAAATAATTGTCCCTTATTAAATACATATTCATTCAGCAAAAAATGTAAACAGAGGAACAGCTTCAGTAAGACCTAAATTAAGTTACGCTTAAAGCTAAACATAAATTTATGGGGTTTTTTTTCCAGAATAGATCTGAACACAAGTACATTTTAAAGTACTTTCTTGACATTCATTGTCTTAAATATATGCCTAAATCCTATTTCCTTCACTGCGATTAAAGAATATTGATTTATGTGTACATTCAAGCATATTGATTTGTGTATACATTTAAGCACTTTACCAGGATACTTCTCTGATCTAAAGTAGACATGGGAATGTTTTGAAATTTTCAGAAAAAAAAGTTAGTGAAATAAAATGAATTCTACAGCAATTCTATCCTGGCTGGTAATGTAGCCTAGAGTCTATTAAAAAAAATGGAGTTACAAAAAGTAATGTTGGAAGATGACTTTGATCTGCAATAAGGTCTTTGGCCTAGGGCACCTTTTGTTTTACATAGATACACTTAAGAAGGTGTCAGAAGCTGCCATGATGAACATCCTACTAAGTAACAGTTTTATATGAAATGTGGCTTTGAGAATGGCAACCATCCAGTCCAGCCATTTTGTTCTCTCCTAGAGACAAAAGGAAATTCACTCCTAAAAGCCCCTCCCATTCAGTAGACGTGGAGAAAGAAATCCTTTTTATTTAAAAGACTGTTTGGGTTTTAACATTCAAGGAATGACAGGGATAGATAGATTCCTACTGACTGCAGTCATTTCTGGCTTAGTATCATGAGCCTTCTGAAGAGTCAGCAGTCAAATACTCCCACATTTTTAAATCCAGGACCCCTCACACGGGGCTGCTACTACCTCTACTGAACAGAACAGAATTTTCCAACCAGAATAATACGGGAAACACCAGTCACCAAGATTTGGGTAGTTCTTGTTTCCTTGGAACACTGCTGTTCAAAGTGTTACAAATAAGTATGCTTGTGTATGTGCATGCATATATATGACGCATGCAAGAGAGAGATGTGTATATATATAACACAGAGAGACTTTCAGGTTCCATTTTTGTGTCATAGCATTATTTCTCAGCACCTTTGATGGATATAGGACACCTCAAACAATAGCAGGATGCAATGTTTCAAGTTTTGTTCAAAAATCTGAATTAAAATACTGTTTTAAAATATTCTTAGTGCCCTTATAAAGACTTTTCTCAAGGCTCTGATGGTACATGTTCTATACAACTTTCTACCGCAGAACAGCAGGATAAAACAGCGTATCAAGCTTCTGAATGAACAGAATGGCACCTCAGTCTAACATTATTGCTCCACGTATGCAGAGAGCAAAATCTGATACAGTGGCAAGAAGCTGGAAGAAAGACGTTTATGGCTTGATACGCCAAAACCCAAGAGTTTAAGAGTTCAGAAAAATAACTAATAATATTTTATAACACTTGCAATATTTCTGTGTGTGGAAGCAGTGCAGTTCTCCACCCTGCAGCTGGGATCAAACTGTGCAGCACAGAGATATTTCTGTACTGATGGATCCACTGGTTAGAGAGGCAGAACCTGAACTCGGGGCTCATAACTAACTCTGTTCTGCCAGTTCCGGAGGCAGACCTTTGAGAGTTCTCCACTCGTGTTCCACAATCCGCAGGAGAAATATGGTAATATTGATACTTTGTATACGTGTTCATATGTTTTAAAGCATTTCTGTTCACCTGCAGATTCCCCTGGCAACTTTGAAGTGCGTATACCATAGGCATTTCAGTACCATGTCATACCCAGATGGCTGTCCTTGAATAAGGATCCTAGCTTTAAACTGGTCTGCTTCTGTTCCATTTTATGCAATCTGTCTGGTATTTCCTTTCTAAGCAAACGCTCCAAAGCATGTTTTATTGCGCTTCTTTTAAAACATTTCAGATTGAAATGACAACAAAAGGAAAACATTTATTGCTGTAATACATAGTAGCAAGTGGATATTATTATTTTCTTGTAAAGTATTTTAAAAACCCCAAGAACTAAAATATTGTTTGATGATTACAGAGGCTTTAGTATGTGATTATACAGTGGTTTAATCTATATTCATTTTATACACAAAATAAAGTTCATGAAACAGTAGGCAGCAAACTCTGCTGTGTATCTGTGTATTAGCTACAATTAACAGCCTGATCCAGAAGATGCTGAGCACCCGCAGTCAGTGTTAGAAGATGGTCAGCAGCTTCTAGGATGGACTGAAAGGAGTATGTGATAGCAATGACCATATTTAAATGGATATTTTCTTACGGAATGACTAAGAAAATGTATTTTAATAGTCATTGATAAGCACCAGCTCACAACACTGCATGTGGCCGCATCACTTGCACGTTACATTTCCTGTCACACTGCATGTACAATACATCTAGAATTCTCAGCACAGAGAGAACCGGAAGAGCCGTTACATAGCACTTACAAATTACCACAGGGCAAATGTAGTTTTTAGAAGCATTTTCAACAGTGAACTTGTAACATTATTTTAGTGATTATGTTCCTTATGCAGAGGAAAATTAAAAAGTAGTCAGTGACACACGTCCTGAAATTTTAATACTGGCTTTCAGGTGTTGACAATCTAAAGTGCTTTCATGTTTCGTACATTTTTAAAAATTTTCAATTTATACAAAAAATCAAAATATTTATAAATTTATTCTATACACTTGTGAATGTACAATTTAATCTATTCCCGTTTCCTCACCCAAAAAATTGGCATTGCCATCTCCCAAATCTCTCTTTTGAAACCAAGTCTGTGAGTTTGTCCCTTGATTATAAGCATCCAGAAAATAGCAAATTCCAGGGATATCACTTGGAAAATTTGGTGGAAGCTCTTCTCTTGATCGAGGTGTGAACACAAAACCCGGATATTCCTTTAACAACCTAGAACAAAAATGAATCATCCTGATTAAAAACTGATCAGCCACTAATTGTTACAATAAGTAAAGATATTCAATAATTCTTCATGTATGGCAGGGCAGAACCTAATTTAATATTTTTATGTTATTTACTGAAAATATAAAAAAATACTATGATAACCTATTAAGTTGAGCACCAGTAAACAGGAGTTAATTTTTCTTGTCAATGCTTCGTATGTAAGTATTGTTTGCTGTAAATATTTTCAAAATTGTTTGGTACTGAAAGCTAACTCAGATTTGCACATGAAACTGGCACCGTAATTCATGTTTCAGTTAATGAATGACTGAAAAGCTGAGAAAATAATTTTGCTTTTTCACACATGCCCACTAAACCCAGTGGTCTTCTCTATCTGAAACACAGATCGATTATCAGTAGGGATAAATACTGATGACTGGTAACTAAGTTTCCAAACAGGTATTGCAATATGCAAGAGTTGTGCAAGGTGCCATAATATTACCAGTATGTGTGTAGGATTGGTGTAAGAATCAAAAAGGAAAAAAAAGACTAAATAAAAAGGAACTTAACACAACATTCACTCAGGGGGAAAAAACAAACATACCACAAAAATAAGTTTACCCTTTAACCAAATTGCCTATTTTCCAGGCACTCCGAGAATTATCTTTTTTCTTCCAACAGTATACTCATTTCAGATATTCGGTTGAGATGTACACACAGCCATGCAGAAACCTCCTTACGCCACAAAATATAGGGAAGTCTTGTGTCAACAAAGTGTGTGATGGTTTTAAGAAAAGATTGTAGTTAGTATCATTCAAAATCGTTTTCCATATGGATATGGAAAAATAAGCACTGCTGGCCAGCACTACTCTGCTGAGACACATAAGCACTGGTGAAGCCAATGCTACCTCTATATTTGTTTAGAGTGCATGATCGAAAAGGTTACATACGGTGTACCCTAATACCTGTGCCAATTTTATCTAAATCCCCTGTATGGGATCATCTAAAGCTTGGCACCCTGCAAGTCACCCAGCACGTGCTGCACGGGATGTCAGGATCCTGTGCCAAATTCTCTGCCTGACACGGGACACAGAACCTCGCCACAAGGCATTATCGGAGGTGTGGCAGCGGGGACAAGCTGAGTAGGAACAACCGACTGTCTGGGCTACAGTGAGGGCAGCGGAGGTTCCTTAAAAGGAAAAAGTAATTTCCATCCATATTTCTGCTTATTTTACCCAGCCAGCAATATCCATTTCTCCTAATAGGTTCACTCTCTGCAGTCGATTCTTACAAAATTTTTGGCCACTTGGGAAGAAACAACAGTCTCTATCAGCTCAGTGGCATAAAATTCACACCCAGATCTGGGGCTCAGGTGTACACTGTTGCTGCCATCAAATTCAAGCCAGTTTCCTATTATTTTGCCTTGCATCTATGAGACACTATTACTTGGCCATGAACATGTTGCAAGGATTTTTAATTAAAGAGATAACATAAAGAGAGTATTAGGTTCGGAGGACAAAGGAAAAGTGCTGTGTTTCCCACGGGAGAGCCTGCTAGGTGTCTGCAGAATTGCACAGTACGCATTACTAAAAATGTCTGTTCCAAGTGGATGAATAGTACAGCCTAAGTTCCATACTAAAAGTTTAAACTGAGTTGGGAACAAGACCTGCATAAACTAAACACTGGCGTGGGTGACTCATTGCAACGTGGTCATTCATGTTCCCTAACCAAAAGAGCATGAAGATGTGTAGGGTGATATTTAGCAATTCCTCAGTTCGTTTGTTATTTTCAAGAGCACCTGCGTCCATTCACACTGAAAGCCATTTAGCTCACAGAGGAGCCAGCTATATGAGAGAACAAAAAACAAACAAACCAGAAAAAAGCAGGTATACAGCTGCAGGGTGAGAAGCAAAATTAGCCCAGACAGTCCATTTGTTTTAAATGTAACATCTGAAAAATAAATTACAGCTGTTCTGTTTCAACCCTTTTCTTGCTGCTGCTGGTTGCATTCTGACTAAAAATAACCATGGTGCACTCATGAGCAGTCAGATTAAAAAAGAGAAAAAGGAAAATAAACAGCAGTATTTCAGAGGGGGAAAAAAAGACAAACTCCAGGAAGACAGCAAACAGTTACAGTAAGTACTTCGGGCGGACATTTTACAGATATGAAGCACTGTACCTGTACGTTGTTGGGCTGACATTTATTTTTCTAGGTATGCTGCAAGATTCAAACTTATTGGCAAGGGTTACATTATTTCCAAAAAGGCAGTAACGAGGCATTTTAACTCCAACAACGCCAGCAAAGACAGATCCAGAATGAAGGCCAATACGCATCTTTAAATAAAAGACAGAAAAGAGCATTATTAGGTAAAATAAAATGATTAAACCAATTTTTTATAAATACTTTCTTTACTACAAAAAAAAAGAAAACAAGAATGCTTCTTAAAATGTCTGTATTCTGGTCATCGCTGCTTGTGGAGCAGAAACTAGCTGAAGTTTACCTTGCTTGGCATTTATAGTAAGTAATCCTTCACCTGGTATGACTGTGATAATGCTGGTCTCTGTGTCAGTGAATTGATCTAGAAACACCAGCAGGAGTTACTATGACACTTGGATACTTTCCTGGAAGGAATTACGACATAATGTTGTTAGACTGGTAACAGTTAATGAATAGTTCTTTGCTGGTTAAGGTCAGAAGACCAGTCTTAGGGAATGGCAAAGATAACGTATATACGCTGTAGTTCCAACTGAACTCTATTGACAAGGCTGCACACAGAGCAAATCCCAATCCCAGGGTACACGATTTTGATAATTAATCAGATGATACAGCAGGTCAAACATTTTGATACCTCTTTGGAAATCATACTCAGATATTTGAGTTTTGCTAAGATGGTGCTGCTTTCTGCATTCCTCTTTTTTTTTGTTGTTGTTGTTGTTGAAGTGTTCTTAATTGCATTAGACATATGTAGACATGTTTTCTGCAGAACAGCACTCTGACACAACTGCAGGATGGTATCAGGAAGCTTGTGTATCATCTACTACGTGTGCTACTGCTTACACATCAAGAGAATATCATCTTGCTATGAAGTCATAATTTCTAATTTTGAGTGGAAAAGCGGAAAAACCTGCAACAAAAGCAAAATCCACCCACATAGGTGAAATATGTACATTGAAACACAAGTTCGATTTAAAGTACGCGGTCTGCAGTCAAGCCTTTCTCCTTGCCAATTGATACATAAAATGACAGTAGAATGTGTACATATTTGTTACTCTGCAAAACAGTCAATGTTTTCATGAAATAGTTCATTAAAATAGATTGCATGCTTTCATTAAAAACAGACTCAGTTTTCTTCTCAGAAGCTCCTAGTAGGCACTTCCATTTTTTTTCCTCCCTATTTTGAAATTACTTTAAAAAATGTAATAGCATTCCTCTTTCAAAATTATAGAGGTAGCATTTTTGTGGAAATAATTAACATGTTATAATATTGTCAAGATGTTTTCAGATTTTTTTAAGCATGATTTAATTTGATTTTGTGAAATATGAAAAGAAATACATTTATTTATAATACTGCTATTCTGTGTGATAAATGTGGAGCACATAAACCTCTTAACAAGCATTTCCTCTGTTTTGGAATACAAATATTCCTTAATCTAAAAACAAAGCAGCATGAAGTTTTTAAAGGACCAAATGAACAGATAAATGTTAAAAATGAGAAAATGAAAGATATAATTAACCGAGATACCTGTATTAAAAATAACAGGACCCCATTCTAGGACATTTGAACTTAGTAGAAGGTCCACACCATTTGTCATGCACACAAGCCTTTCTCTTTTCTTAGTAAGAGGTAAGCACACATCAAAAGTTCAGTCCATGCCTAAGTCCTCACTGAAGGGAAGCCATAAATACAACTACCAGTTGCTTTGACAGCATTAATGCCATTACCTTATGGTAAAACGAGAACAGCAACAAAAATCTCTCAAGACGTGTCGATTTTTGCAGCCAGAACATGTCTCTGTTACCTCAAAATACTTAGATGTTCTCATTGGGTCTAATTTAGGGAGAGGATTGTTCTCCTCATTAGAAAACAGTAACAGAATATTCCATTCGATTGACAAA
>NW_009731913.1:0-13843 GCF_000703405.1 Apaloderma vittatum | reverse complement strand
CTGCTGAGGCAAAATCTGCAGCATGTCAGTGTGCACCTACTGATTTCACTGCATTTAAGTCTTTTGGATTGATTTTCAGATCTCTATTTCAACTCTCATTCATAGAACTAACCAGGTCATCCTCTCCAGCCATACACACTTGATTCCCCAACATGTCTGAGTTCATGCAGTGATCTGAAATTTCCTTGAGACGAAAACCTCAAAAGCAACTAGACAAACAGAAATGCCCACTTAAGCTTTATAAAATACCTTGATAGGCTCTCCGTGGGGAGACACCACCTCATCTGACAGCTCCATCATCTTCAGGGCCATCAATGCTATCTGAACAGCATGGGTTTCACTTTCTTTGTGTAAACCTCCAGCGACACAGTAGGCATCTCCAATAGTCTCAACCTAAAACAGGCATATTTGTTCCTTACTGTTAGACTATTTGACATATAAAAGAATAGCCTGTGGCTTCAGTGAGAATTGTACCTACATATTGACTGAGTCTTCTTTCTCCTGCTAAATTATTTAAGTCCTGGGCAAACCCTGCAGTATCATTCAAAAGGAAAAAATGCACAACTTGTATTCATTGCTAAGCACGATGCTGAGATACTTTTCCTTGCTCACCTGATGTAAGGCACCCATAGCTACATTAAACACCTATCTACTCCAGATTCAGAGCACTGTCACTGAAATTTACTTTTAAAATTAACTCTGCAGTTTTGATGGGCTTCTTTGTTGGCTGAATGAACAGCTGATTCTGTTTACTTTGTTTTGTGATTTATCTTAATAGGTCTTTCTTAGAGTGAAGGTTTAGGTCAAAATCATTTCCAGACTTCTATTATCCTCTATCCCGTTTAGTCTTCATTCCCTTCCAGCCCCAGAACCCCACAGAAATGCAGTAAGTTGTGTACCTTGTAGACGTCTAGCTCTCCACACTGGTAATCAAAGCGAGTATAAAGCTCATTAAGCATGGTGATAACCTGCATAGGTGAGCACTGGGAACAGATGGCAGTGAATCCAACAATGTCAGAGAAAAGCATTGTGACATTATTAAATTTCTTGGCTTGTACAACTTGTCCCTGCCACAGCTGTTGAGCAACCTCTCCAGGAAAAATCGAAAACAGAAGATCTACGGTCTTCTTCTTTTCTTCTTCAAGTGCCTGATGGGCCTGCTCAAGGGTTGCTTTTAGCTTTCCTAACCTCTTCTTCAGTCCATCCTGAGCTCTGGCCTGCTCTCCTATCAGAACAACATCCCTCAGTGCATTGTGAATGGGAATATCGGAGAGGTACAATCCACGCCCAGTAAAATCTTCTAGTCTATCCACACAAGGAGATCCCAAGAACAGGATGGCACTGGATTCAAAAATATAGATCATTTGGCCTTTAAGATCCATCACCTGGAACAGTTAAAGAAACAAGAATTCATAAAAAACATGCACGGGAATGGTTTAGAAGTAAGAAGTTTCAGAGGAAATACATTTTGCTGAAACACAGGAAAATCAGACTGGTCCACAGTCATTAGGTTTTCATTTAGTTGCTTAAGAGAAAACATGGGGTTCTAAAAAGTTTATTTTGCTTGAGCTTTCTGGCATAAAAGTTAGTCTGCAACTTAAGGATAAACACCTAATTATGTTTCAGTATCTGTATCAGTTTTTGCACAGAAAGAAAAGAAAAACAAAATAAGAATTTTGTGCATTTTCATCTATTGATAAAATGTTACTGATCACAGTGGCTTATGAATTTCTGCTAATGACTCTAGAGTTTAGTTCTTACATCACTAAGATAAAGTGAGAAAATCTACTTCAGTTTTATTGTAGGATGCTTGGTACTCGCTGCAATTTAAAACTGGAGGCATAAATGGCAGAAATACCCCATTTTAATGATCTCAAAAAGCAAAATACTTTGTGTGAAGTGTTTTTATGGCCTTTCTGTATTCTCTTCTGCAATGTGCAAGGTGCTGCAGAGCTCTGCTTAACACTGCTTTGAAAGACCATTTATTGAAGAAAACCTGTAACTTGCTAATAGACATCTGTGGATGGAAGTACGTACCCTGTGCACTCATTAAACTGTTGCCTAGTGCAGAAACGAATCTGAGATGAAGTAGCTAATCAGAGCTACATTTTTCCCCACTTCATTAACAACTACATGAAACCTTTATTACCATTCTTCCATTAAGTTCTTGCACTGTTGAGTCTGAACTGGCAAATCATCCTGGAGCACCTCAAATGTATATAAGCTGGAATTCAGCTGGGACCACTGATGAATAAGATCACAGTCATTGAATATTCAATGTTTTTTACTGTCCCAGGTCATTTGCCACAGACCCAGCTTTCACAAAAATAGTAGGTAATCCCATCCGCTGAAACTATGCGAGATTTCATCTGATGAAAACATCAGAATATCAAAGGTATTTCTTTCCCCCAATCCTTGAGTTGCTGTTTCCAGACAATTGAGGGACACTTTGGTAAAGCTTTCCCTGCCACTGCCTTTGTGTTGGAGATGACCTTATTCTCAGCAATGTGGCATGTCATTGGCTTTCTCTCAGTTTACTGAGCTTATGTCAGTATTTCAAATTATTTTTTAATAAAATCAAGTTAACAGTCAGATTTTACTTGGGTACATGTCCTAAAGCAGAGTTTTATTGGGTTCAGACTCTGAATTATATTAGACTGCCCTCAATAAACCATTATTTTTTCAGCTGTATTAGATGTTGAGAGGTGTACAACGCAAAGTGCACCCTGTTTTGTAGCTATTTTAACTCTGTCTGAAGAAAACAAATTCCTCGCAGAAGTAATGGTTACAAAAAGTCTCTTACCATGGATGATTTCATATCAGTATTATCCCATCTTCTGACTCGTACTGTAAACTGCATATTTAGCATTGTCATTATTCCACTAAAAGTGCAGCTTACTTTGGGGGTAAGAATTTCGAAATACTCTTCAAAATTTGGCTTAGCTTGAAATTCTCTCCTGGTCAGAAGCCTTCTTATCCCATTTCCAATTTGAAGAACCGACATATCCTTGTCAAACATAAAATGAAATGGGAAAGTCTTACAGAACATAGAGGCAGGAATCACAAGTGAAGACTGTGGTTTACATGGAGATAAGGAAGGTTTTGCACTTTTGACTTGGATAGAGTACAGCAGGTAAGGCTGATTAGCAAACTCAGTGCAGTCATTATGGAAACAAGGAGGCATGAGCATCACCTCCACCTCAGTTTCATACAGAATATGAGCCGCTGCTTTAATAATACCAGGTAGAATAAGACTCGTGATTTTCTTAGGAAAGAAATAATACACATTTAAAAAGTCCTGATCCTTCTCCAGGCATAATATGGAAGCATCTTCAAGTCTGTCCTTTTTTCCTGCTTCTTGGCCGTGGCTACTCTGCTTCAACAGAGTGGTGAAACTGTTCAGGAAGTCCTTAAGGGTTCCTCCAATAACCCCCAATATGTGTTCATCCTCTTCATAGCATATTTTGAATAGCTCTTCACCAAGAGATTCCTGTAGAGACTCCACGGGAACACCTGCATGGAACCATATTTTAGTCAGAACTGCACTCATCACACTGAATCTCAGGCTAACCTCCAATTATTTTTCATCCTAGACCAAACTGAATCAGCAACATCCTTCCCTGATCCAGCACCAACACCGTTAGCCCAATTCCCATAGCTTGACATAAAGAAATAAAACAAGAATTTAAAAAACTTGAAATAAAAATGCAAAGTGAGAATAAAGTAAGCTCTGTGCACACATGCAGATGTAAGTACCATGCCTGACCCAATTAAGTAAAGGACCCTAGGAATATTCTGGGGCACTGAGGCCAGTTGGCATGGAACAGCTCACATCTTTGCTAGTAAATTTAACAGGATAACTGCATGCAGACTGACTGTTGGAAATGTTCCAACTCCCCAACTGTTAGTGGGAAACATTTGGAAGAGTGTCGTCTGTCACAGGCCAACTGTGTGTCAGGACCAGTTTAACAGGTTAAGTAGGGACGACCACGCTTCAGTTCCTGGAAATGTTAATTTACTATTACAGATGTAGCCAGAGAGTTTCGCATTGCAAATTACAGCGGTTCTCTTCTGACAGACAACAGCCATTCAGCAGATGAAAAGGGTCAAACAGGTTTTCATGATTACAAAACTGTAACTTCTTACTGAATGTATGTTACAGGTCCCTCTAGATGTTGGATGTTAGGGGTGGATGATTCTATGACAGCTCAGACTTGAGAAACTTGTTTCTTGAGCTCAAATTTTGACACTCTGAACTGTTAGTTGCATTAATCATGGTTTAGCCTCTGTGTTCTCAGCGTCACTGAAGCCCTTACACGGAGGAAATTATTTTGTAGTAACAAGACTATTTTACATACACATGTATTACTTTAAATACAACTTAAATAAAATCTACTTATTTATATTATTAAACAAGCTTACATTACCTGCTGCATTAGCATGATCACTGATTATTTTTTCAAAATCTTCTCTGTCAGCAGTTTTTCTGTAAAGATCATGAAAATATAAATAAAACCCCTGAAAAATCAAGATGAACATGGTAAAAATAGTAAGTAAAAGAAGTTACCTACCCTGGTTTTGATGTGTACAGACCAAGTTTTGCTAATCAAACAGGCAGTTTTTCATTAATTCAAAATGGGGTCTTGCTAAGATCTTAGATTATCCTGTGCATTTGTAATAAATTAAAGTTTTAGTGGTCTGAGCTCAGATTACGGATTAAAGGCCAAATGCTATAGAGTGTCATTGATTAAAAACTCTTAGGTTGCAACAGTCCTGGGTTTTGATTCATTATTTTTGCTTGAAGCCATAACTATACTTCAAAACATATTTTATGATATAATTGGAATTTATATTCAAGCATTTATTTGAATTACATTGCATCAAATTCAATAGATGTGAAAAGACATTTCTGATTTGAGAGAAAATACCAGTAAGAACTATTAACTTCAAAATTACTTGTTAATTGGTAGTAATCCAGATTCTGTCATAAAAACTCCTGCCCTCTGAGTTCTCTGAGGTTAATAAATGGAAACCTCAATGTCAGGCCCAAAAACGAGGAGGAGGACATGTAGCTTAACCTCCATATAAGCAATAAATTTTTGACGCTTCTGAATTTATTAGCTTGAAGTATCTTACATACATTTATATGCAGAAGCAATACAGACAGTTAGATCCGTTTTACATTTGTGTTATTACATAATTCAGAATAACATATTTTTTTTAATTTAAAACTGATACTCCAGGAAGCAACACACAAAACCAGGGGAAATATTCCCATGAACAAGCCAGTCAGCGATCGCGATGGATATCTGATCAGCTGTCTTTGGGGTTCAGTTAATGCACGTAAAGTGCTTTGAAAATATCAAGTATAATTTAAAAGACACACTGAAATTATCTACTCTTAGCATGGTGAGCAACAGTGTAGTTTCCAATTCCCCACTTTCGAAAGGAGATTTAAAGTGAGTTTATTTTTTCAGATGCACTCAATAAATTGAATCCTCAGCGTATAATGAGACGCTAAGAAACTCATGCTCCCTACAAGACTCAAATTATTAATATCAGATTAGTACTAAGCGAGTGCTGGAAATCAAGTTGAGTTCCTCAGAAACAGAAACCAGAAGCCACACAAGCCCAGTGAAAACCTGCCCATCAGGTGGTGCCTGACTGTTCACTGTATCAGAAGCCAATTTATTTTTCTATAATACTAATTGTTTGCATTTAAAATGCTTTTCCTGTGATCTTAAAAACACTGGGCTAGATCCATATACAACCATATCTACTTTTCCCTTGAGTAGTCTCTGAGTTACTCAAAACACTTGCTCATTTTAAACAGTCCTTGTGTGTTTCTCTGCACAAATGGTTAAATCTGCCCATTAAGTCAACTTGAGATTTTAAGTATTTGTGAATTTTCTAAAATAAACTATTAGCTTACATTACATGAAATGTTACACACCAGTTTGACAAGATAACTGAAAACAGACTCCAGAAGTCCTGATTCCCAGTCATCACCCCAGTCCTTGTGAAGTGCCCGCAGAACGTTTGTGTGAGAAGTTAGTTGTGAACCCATTACACGTACATACCTGGTTTCTTTTATTCTGTGTTTGGCAAGGGTTCTCTGAAGTGCAAGATTTAGCCTTTCAAACTAGGTAAGAAAAAAGGTTATATTGATTAAAATGTAAATGAAAATTTAATCACAGGAGCAATAGTTTTGTACAGAGAATTACTCTGCTGTCCTTGAGACCAATATCTTTTTTCAAGATGATATCGTTTTGAGAAACAGCATCTCACTTCAGTATTTGGGGTTTGGTTTACATTGATGTCTTCAGCTCCAGTATATTTAAGCTCCTCTATAATTAAGCCCCTTAGCTGATGTGTGCCAATGGCTGTGTATATTAAATATAGTGATGTGCTTTACCTTTTCTGTTTTCAAGACTATAGCATTTCAAGACAAGGTTAGAACCATTTATTTTATATTTGTAGAAAAGGAAGAATTCTGGCTACATATGCTGCCAACCCTAATATCCTGCAGACGAAAATCTAGTCACTGTACTTAACCTTTGTTAAAGGATTCTGTAATAAAAGATCCTTCAGAGCATCACAAAGATTTACCTTAATTTACCTTGATCCCATGGTTCCATATAATTTCTGTAGTTCCTAACTGGAACGGATACAACACTTTCCAAACATGCATATTCCAAATTGTTGGGGCCAGTAAAGGTGTTTTATGTACGCAGTCTCTGATCATTTGAAGCCCAAACTTCCCACAGAGGCAGGGTCATAGGATACTACAATACTTTCACAATAGACTTTGGCTGTGAGACTTGCTGCAGTCTGGCTTTTCTCTGGTTCTCATTCCCTGAGGAAACTACCATTTTCTATTGCATCTTTTACTTTTTGTATTTTCAAAAGGAAAGCTTGCACACGCAAAGAAAACATCATGTGAAAGGCAATATATTCTGGAGACTTTTACCAAGCAAAAATCTAAAAGGAGCAACTGTTCTGCCATGTATATGAACACAATGTAAATTACATTCACGTATGAACTGGTACTGTGAGTGGAACGCCATCCAATTAGTTACTTATCTCCAAACAATGTTCTCTGTTTTTCTGTAAAGACACAAAGAAGCAACTAAAACAATCACACGCATTATATTATATCTCAAATTTAATCAAAAGTTATTCTGGATGCACCATGTCCTGGACTTCCATGCACAACTCACTGTTTTCATGAGGAGTTCATGAATCAAGCAGGGTCATGATGCAGGGCCCTGTTTTGGAGCTTCCAATCGGAAGGAAGATGATGTTGGCCGCTGATGGCTAAGTAAGGCACTAGAAAGTATCTAAGCAATGAAAAATATGTTTTTAAACAAGCAAAATCCTTCTACGGAGCAGTGGGATTGGAAGATGCTTAGGTCTTGATCCCAAATCAGCATGAGAACAGACTACTATACTCGGGCAAAGTGTCAATGAATATGACTTGGTAACTGTAAATAGCAGTGACAATAAGCTTGAATTTCAGTAGCTTCTGTGGTACATAGTTATATTACACCCTTGACTTTACCAAGCTTTTGTTCCAGCTAATGAACTAACCTCCCATGGTTATGTAATAGGCAGATGCATACTTTTATATCACTCTTTAAAGAAAAAAAATACTGATTGTTTCATTGTAAAATCCCATCAACAACTATATACTAGAAAAGCAGTACAGCAATCGTAACACCATAGAAAGGATGCTGTGCCAGCTCCTTCTTGAGTTAAAAGTTCTATCCTTTACGAATTTAAAGATCAGTTTAAAGGGATGAATTGCTCTGTGTAAATGCAGCAGAGGTAAAAAGGGGTCTAGCAAAAATTGATTATGTAGAGTTTTAGAAAAAGGATAATAGGTGAAGTGCTGCAAATAGATTCAACAAAACTCAAGCACTTATAGTAAGACACACTGATTGTCCAAGTAAAAGAATTGCGATCGGTTGAGCATACAGAGTTGGCCATCTGCCATTTCTAGTCCCAATATATACCAGTCAGCCCGCTCCTCCACACTTCCCACAGAATATGAGGCAAGCCTAAATGTTGAATATTACGGAGCTGCATTTTTCATGTTCTTTTTACAGAGATAAACCATGGTATTCATCTCCACTAAAGCAAACCACTGTGCCTGCACTGTACCTGTTTTCAACTGAGTTAAAAAGGGACATAAGAAAACCTTTGTAGTAAACAGAGACAGTAATGCTTTTAAAAATAGTACAACAGGAGGTTAGCATCGTAGCAGACAAAAACAGCTTTTTTTTTTGTTTTTGATAATGACTAATGTACTTAGCAGTATGGTTCCAGTTAGCTGAATTGATGAGGTGACCACTTAATTTCATAATTAGGTAACAAGGTAGAGTTTCTCTAATTGTATCTCTACATAAAAAAAATTGCTACAGAAATACATGGGTTTTACAAGGAACAAGTAAAATGATCAGTGTAAGGCTATAAACACAAGGCAAAATACAGAGGAAGGGATGGTGTATACAAAATTCATTGTGGCAAAATTGTATCCAGAAGGAATGGAAGAAGATAAAATTAGGATTTGAACTATGCAGAACTACGCAGGAACACAAACTCGGAAGTCAAAACAACTTTCTAAAGGCTTACATTTACAGGCTGGCATAAAAATGCTTTTTTAATATTTATAAATAATGCTGTTGAAGTATTATTATTACCATGCAGTATCTATTTACCTCAGGAAAGATTAATTTGCAGATGCTTTCAGTTAATGTGTGCAGGTACACCCTACTTCTGCTCGTCTTCCTTTGCGGAAGGTTTCCTTGAGCATCTTTTTCATGGACTTCTTTGCAGATGGGCAAAGCTGCTGTAGAGCTGTTTTCTGTGCAGTCCTTTTCATGTTCGTCAGTAATGTGACTTTGAGTCAGTAAGGAGAAAGGACATTCGCCTGTGATCTTCAAGTCTTTCAGTTTTGTACAGAACATACTGTAACAAAGTCTCTCTCTTGAGATTAAGAGTACTTAGCTTTGTGTTTAATAGTTCTGTTTACTAACAAGACCAGAAGATGCCAGAACAGTAGATAAGGCAACCACTGTGGAAAATTATTGGTAGCTATGAATCACCACAGGTACAAATGGGTGCCCCTACAAAACAAGAAAAAAAGATATTAAAAAAAAATATTTTAAAACATTTATTTTCTCTTTTAAATTCCCGTGATGTGCCAGTTTTATCAGGCGTGCATTAAAATAATGGCTTCTCCAGGCCTTTGCTCAGGAAAGCACTTAAGCTCGTGTGACGTTTTAAGCATGTAATCCCCACTGACTTCAGTGCTTCAGGTAATTAAAGCTGTGTGCATGGTTAAGTTCCTGGCTGAATAGGGGCTCTAGTGATTAAGGCAGAAAAGTTGGTTTATCTGATATATCTTTGGTCACATTGACGGATGAGGTTTCTGAAAGAGTAGAGAGCAGAATTCTAATACGAAAATCTTTTTACTTCTTCATAAACAGCTATTAAAAGCCACCTGATACAGCACAACGGAACAGATTTGTTACGGATACATAAATTTCATTTTACTTGATGCCCAAGATATCCTTCTTGCAATAGATATATGACTAAAGTTCGTACTTGAACTTTTGGAACAGCAAACCATCCAAGGCCAAATGTTAGGGCCTCACGTAAAAGCTACTGACTAATGACATCATGGGAATTTGACCACATAACCGAAGTTGCTTGGAACCACCGAAGGATTTTTATGCTTTTGAAGGTGGCATCTTTCAACCAACACATTTAAAAAAAGGACCGGACTCTTTATTTTAATAGTTGTTTTGTGTGTTTGCTACATTTATTTCAGTTAGACTTAATCTGAAAAAGTCTCTTTCCTTAAGGGCTTCATTTGCTACACCTCGTTTAATCAGATCCTCTCATCCTCGTATAATACTCTAACGAGGCGATCCTTGAGAGCTTTTGGTGTCTCCGGAAGCAGCCACAGCATAACACTGGCCTCCAGAGACACCGTACAATAACTGTTTCTTTGAAAGGCATCGTGGCTTTAATCAATCCGTGCGCCACACTGCTTATTTCTGCCTCTGAGGCACCCAGAGGGCTTTTAGGGTCACACAGCTACTGTACCAGGGTTAAAAATAACTAATGCCCTGACACAGGTTATCAGCTGCTTCCTTTGAAACAGCTGGAACGAGCGGCGCAGGAGAAGAGCACTGCAGACTCAGCACAAGCAGCACAGACGAGAGGAGAAACGGGCAGAAGCTACTTTGGCTGGACCTGCTGCTGAAAAAAAATAGTATTTGGCAGAAAAGGCCCTTTTAAATTATGCTGTAACACTGACGGTGTCAGGCTGGCTGCTAGGGGACATCTATCAAAATTACTAACGTATTATTTTAAGAATCAATAAACATACCGCTAAGAACAAGAGACTGAAGAATGTTTACATAACATTTTGTATTTCTGGTTTCAGTTTTTAGAGAACCACATTTATTTCTACTGCATGGCTATCAGTAATGCTTGATTTTTTTATTGCTGAATAATATTGCGCAGCAAACAAGGGAGTGAAAAATTTCAGGCAAGAACCACTCTCAATATAGAAATAGACATAATACTTCTTTTTATACTGGAAGTATTGTTATATATATATATAACCATTTTTCTTCAGGAGCTACCATTTAACCTTATATCACTTTATTAAAAAAAACAGCAGAAAATCTGTAGACTTATATGTGTACTGAAATAAAATGTTAAGCAAAATAGTAGCATAAATATGTACCTGCACTATTGTAAAAGCATTAAAAATGTACGGCTTTGGTGGAGCTTACATATATACTTAGGCACTTTGCTGAATTTGGGCCTTAAAGTCCAAGACAAGTCTTGAATTTATAAAATAACACCACTAAAGCTTCTAAAATCAAGTACAGCTGTGTTTCGAAAGAAAAAAAAAATCTGAATAGAGTTTTGTGAAAAATGCATAACAAAACATTTAAACCATCTCCCAGTGAACATAATACTGCATTTATATGTGCTGCTATTTAAAAAAAAAGTTCCTCTCTCTGTGAAGAATGTAAGGCTGAATTAATGATACCATCAATTTGGATGTTTGGGGTTTTTTTCCTGCTGGTGAAACCATCCCTCTGTTTTTAGAAGACAATTATCTGAAATTATTTTGGGGTTCACTTCCATGCTAGCATATTGTATTTTATTTAAATTACATTTGATGTGGTAGGAAAAATATGCAGGCAGGCAGAATCAGGTCTGTGAAGGAACTGATGCCGTTATTTGACACCTGGAACACCTGAGGTCTCCAGAAGCTGCCAAGTGGGAAGGAGACATCCCAGAAGATGGTCATGGGCCAGGACTTACTCGATGTGAAAGCCCTTGAGTCAATAAAGCTGCCAGACAGGCAGCTACATGGTGAAGTGGTGTTGACAGGGCTAGGACAGAGGTTGGACTCGATGATCTTGAAGGTCTCTTCCAACTGAAACTGTTCTTCTATGATTCTACGACACTGTGTCTGCGGCTTCTTTTTGCAATGCAGCCCGCCACCCTCTGCTGCAGGACACCCATCTTCATCTCTTTCCTTGCCCTGGTGGGGACTGGAATCAGTGTCCGTACTCCGAACATAGCCTCGGGTTCCTGCCAATTGCTATTTATGACAAAATCATCACTGATTTACAAGAAAGTGGAGATCCCTGATGTATCTAGTGATAATATTGTTGTACAAAACTAGTATCGTCAGCATGCAGATCTTTAATTTCCAAACAATGATGACACAGTTCCTAAAGAAAGCTTCCTGTGGAACTATTTTTTAAGTATCTCAAAGCTCTTTTTTTTTTCTGTAAACAAATGGGATGGTCCTTTGATGATATATATCCCAGTTCAAAACCAGTATCAACTTAATAGACGTAACAATTTCCAAGCAGTGACCAATTCAAGGCCCTTCCTGACCTCTGAAACGACAAGACTCCCTAACTCACATCTTTAAAGAAGCAAAGTGGAAAACTCAATTCCATGACACTTATGAGGATTCAAATACTGAAAAAAATCCATATACTGGGTCTTCCTTTATGAAAATATCAAGCTTGCTTCTGGTATCCTAAGTGCATCTTACACTTAATATAATAAAAATTTCAGGAAAAAAAAAAGGTCTATTCTGTTACAGGAGAACCTGTTTCACTCAAATGGTAATTATACAGTGGGTTTAAAGGTTTGACAGAGATAGATAATGAACTACAAGTGTAGAGTTTACAGAAAGAATTTCAGCAGTATAATGGACCTTAAAGAGGTGTAAGAAAGATAGTGGCACACATCACAGGTTTAGCTAAACATCTGCAGATGTTTCTCAAGAATGAGGAACACCAGCCTTCCCACTGTTCACAATATTTAAAGACATTTTCCGACCGTAACAAAACAAACAAACAAAAAGAAACATGAGGAAACATGGGAAAAGTTTCCGGTTTTAATTCCTCTCCAAATATGCATTGAGAGAGCTCATCCCAGAGGAGCAGCAGTGTTTAATGTGAATTCTCCAGCTCTGCTATTTTAATTGATGTCATATTTACCTTGGGAAGCAAACTGAAAATTAAAATTAAATAATCTGCTGTGAGATCAAACTACAAGCAACCAATTTATTCAGTGTCTGGATAAATGCAATATGGCACTGCGCCACTCAGAAACAGGGAGATGACTTCACAAGTACAGTCATAGCAGCAGAATAACTTACGAGTGCTCAAAATGCTTTATGCAAACATTTCATTGTGTATTTACATCTATACTTGTCTAACAGCCAGAACGCTTTCCTGTGTGCTTATTTGTACTGGTTGCTTCTGAATATTTTCCTCTGCTAAAGCATTTCCTTGGCAATGCCATGAAATATAGTGCAATGAATCAATCATCCAGCAAAATCCCCTAATGTTAGCACAGCCATTTATAAGAATTAAGCAATACCACTTGTTCATAATAGCTAAACATGGTTTATCATCTTAGCTTATGGACATGGCATAAAAATTAGAAGCAACATTAAATACTTTTTTTCTTATTACAAGCAGAGTCCTTTGCTCAGAGTAGGACAGAACATGGTATTATCCTATAATGTCTCTTTTATATTTTTAATCATACATATAACTTTGTTCGGTGAACTGCTGCATTTTGAGCATGAATATCGGGGGGGTTTTTTTAAAAAAAAGGTTGTTTTGCAAGTAGTCAGAAGATAGCACTGACTGGGTTTAACTTGCTCCAGTGCAAGAATGATTGCAGCACTCGCAGGAGCTCAGTGTGGTCTGGGAGCCATTGCTTCAACAGACGCAGCTGCTGACTTCTGTCCTGCCTTTATGTAAAATGGAGGTTTGCAATTCCCACTCAGCTCTAATCTCTGTGGGATTAAAAAATCACTGCCTTGCCCCTTGCCTGTCAGAAGGCCTCTGCACAGAGCAGAACCTGTTACTTTTATGCTAGGGCAAAGCACAATCAGCTTCTGGCAAGACAGGTTAGAACCCATCACTCCATCAGCAGCGGCTCATTGTGCATTCGGCTGTTGTGCCTGTCAGCAGACAAACACGGGAAAAATAACTAACTCCTACCATTTTGTTTTATTAATCTGAAGTACAACACCCGTACTGTATCTGTTCTACTGCAAGTGCTGTGTGTAGTAACAGAATCAAAGCCCTGGTGATTTATCTGTTTCCAAGAATTTTAAGGAGGCTTCTAAAACACTCAGAGCAAATCAAACAAGTCCACATCAATAGATAAGTTAATATTTTAAGAAGTCGAAGTACATGCTTATTAGTCTGTATTGGCTTGGCCTGGCCAGATTTTGGCAGGGGAGAGGAGCTGCAGGGTGGCTTCTGCAAGAAGC
>NW_009731912.1:0-9139 GCF_000703405.1 Apaloderma vittatum | reverse complement strand
TGGTGTTAGAAAAGCATCCAAGAGGCATCTTAGAAATGGTTTTTCTTAAAATTAGCGATTCATTCTAAGAATTCCCTATAGATAAAGAAGACGCTCTAACTGCAGGACGCAGAAAGTCTGTTGAGGCCTATCACACCTTCTGGGCTCCGGACATTCTTTGCCATCATTATAAGGGAGTGGAACACCTCCCTTATGAGGAAAGGCTGCAGGAACTGGGTCTCTTTAGCTTGGAGAAGAGGAGGCTTAGGGGTGACCTCATTCATGTTTATAAATATGTCAAGGGTGAGTGTCAGGAGGACGGTGCCAGGCTCTTTTCAGTGATGTCCAGTGATAGGACAAGGGGCAATGGGTACAAGCTGGAGCATAGGAGGTTCCACAAAAACATGAGGAAAAACGTTTTCACTGTGAGGGTGCCAGAGCACTGGCACAGGCTGCCCAGGGAGGTTGCGGAGTCTCCTTCTCTGGAGACATTCAAAACCTGCCTGGACGCATTCCTGTGTGACCTACTGTAGGTGATCCTGCTCTGGCAGGGGGGCTGGACTAGATGATCTTCTGAGGTCCCTTCCAACCCCTGACACTCTGTGATTCTGTGATTATTGTACTGCCCAGGTCGTGGCCCCATTGCAGTGGATTTCACAGGAATATGTGGCTAGAGGAGTGGCTGCCAAGAAGGATTTCTGGCATAAAATGGGAAGACGGAGCAGGTAAGATGAAAGCCATGACCCTACAAACCACTAACAGGTCTGCACACAAAAGCCTCCTGTAATTGCCAGCTCCAGTTTGAGCTCTCTTCGCTCCTCCTGTGAAAGTGTACAGCTTGTTGTATCAAACATGGCAATTTATCTGATCCGTACTCTTGCTTGCGGCAAATACTAGTATTTGCTTGAAAGGCTTTAAAAAGACACTAAACCAACTGTTAACGGATTTGGTGGACAGGTCTCCTTTCCAGTTGCACAGGCTGACTACCAGGCTGTAAGCTGCACAAGCAGAGAGGCGGCTGTACCACTTGTGGCAATGAAATGTCACTCTCAGGAGCCCTTGGTCCAGTTCCTGAACACCACCATCGGGCTGCTCCGAGTCACTTACACCAAGCGTCCCACAGTGTACACGTCACGGCTATTTGTCTTACAACCTCTTCAGAGTTGTCACTATCTTACTAACAGTTTTAGTACCGTTTAGGACCCCAACCACGTGGGCCTTCAGTACTCAGCCACAAAAGTAATAGCAAGCGACAGCGAAGGACCAAAATAAAGGGAAGAAAGAGAAAGGGGTAATAACTTTGAGTCTTGAGGTCAAAGAGGCATTGCCTCCTCGTCCTCAGCTTCTTTGCATGTTGGCGACTCCTATTTCTGTTGCTGTATTACTCTTCCACTCTGCAGTGGTATCTGCAGTGTCAGCTGGAGATTCTAATATTAAAAAAAACCAAAGCCCAACAACTACGCTTAAGTGTATAAGTGGAAAAAAGTCTCTGAACTCACTGTGGGAATGATCACTGTGATTTTAGAACATAGATAACTGTAATAGCAAAAATTATTACAATAATGAGGATAGTAATTGTTATGGGCATTCAGGGATTATTAGAGCTTCAGAAGTAAAGTTATTAAGATAATTTGCTGAACAAGCTTAGGGAAGGAACTCTGTTCTACCAAACCCCATCCCAGTTTTTCCATTAAATGCGGACTACCACCTGGCAATTCTGTCAGTTTGAGTAAAGTCAAGTTTAAAAAAGTACCTTGGAGTGTTGTCACTCTCCTTTAAATTGTTCGCGGTGTTTCATTTTGCTTATTGTTTTGTTCCTATGTTCTAATCATAGAATCATAGAATCATAGAATAGGCTGAAAGGGACCTTAGGGATCATTTTAATCCAGCCTCCCTAATCACATTTCCTTTCATTACGAAAACAAGATCTTATGGTTGTGTACTGAAGATCCACTGAAGCAATGGAAAAAAAAAATTAAGTTCTACTTCGAGATGTTTCATCAGTTTGAAAAACAGTGCATTCAAAAATCACACTTGTCCAAGATCACTTACAAGCAAATATAAGCAAAGAACCTGCCACTGAGGCACAGCATCTTGATGATGTGAAATGAACTAGCATTCATTTTCATTTCCTTTACCCCACTCCTCCCTGTCTCTTGCTTTTTCCCAAGGTTTCGCTGACCCACATCACCTCTTACATTAGTCACGGCAGCTTGTCACAAGCACTACTTTGGGCCATTCAAGGTACAGCCTGAGAACATACGTTCCTTAATTCTTATTTTAATCAGACCACTTCTGATTTTGGCCTCTTAAAAGTCAGCTCCTTTCCCATTCATTTTTCCACAGGCTTCATGGTTTCTCCTGAACCACAGGCTGTGATCAGCTCTAACGTCCTATAAAACTCTTCCCCTTTGGTTGATTTATTACCTTGCCAGATCACCCTCTCTCCCGTTATACCTACTTTTTTTCTGTGCTTCTCCACAGAGGCTCTTTTTGTTTGCTCTTACAGTGTTCCCCATGTTAAATTTTTTTCTTCTGTGCATATAAAAAAAAAATCTGCCCTCTTTTATTTAAATTTTGCCTAGAAATTACACTTTTTATGAGGCTTATGAAAAGCCAAGCTTACTCCTAGCTGACTGAAGTGCACACATACATGAGGTCCAGCGTTGGACTGAAATATAAGCAGAATATGATAAGAATGGGAAGCAGAAGGAAGAGGCCGGAAGAAAAATGCAGCATATTCCAGTTATTAATAATGTGATCTACTGATGTCTTGCCTGGATGTTAAATACATTTTTGTCAGTGTTTGCCTTTCTCTCCCCATTTATTCTCTTCGGAAGAGAGATTTTATCTTCCTCTGCGTTTAGAAAACACTTGACATTTCAATATCTACTGCTGTCCTCCTCATAAATAATCTTCGTGCTGTCCTTTTCCAGCAGCAAGGACGCACAAAGGAGAGCAGTCTGCAGGATTGTACACTTGAAGGAAACCCTGGACTCTGTAATATCTCCTTGATACTGACATCAGCTTAAACCCCTCTTGGAGTCAGAAGTGGATCTGCGTACCGAAGTCACTGGGAGGCAGAAAGCCTGTTTCAGTCCAATATCAAAGCACCGATTTAAACACGCTTTGGGTTTGCCTGCCAGCTCTATCTACATGAAAATTTAGCACGGATCTTCAGAAATGCTGTGGCAAAAAGCAGGACAGCAAATTGCCTTGTTAGAAATATCTGCAGAACGAAGGGAGGTCTTGAAAAATTGTCATGTTGCATCCTGTTTTCATTATTGGACTATTATAAGGCATGGACTGCAAAAACTACCAGTACTGGGATTGAGAAATCGGCTGTGATAAATTCAATTAATGTGTAAAAAGTCTACAAAATACTTGAACTGTTAATAAAAATAGTAATTACATTAAGCTATTAACTGATAGTGTTCCTTACCAAGACGAAATGTAAGGTGTTTTACACTGTCTTGAAATCTCAATAAAGGTATTTTATAGCAAACATATTCAGTGCATGATTGCTGCTGAAGAACCTTGTAACAGAGCTGTGATAACAAAAATGGAACGTCAATGGGGTCAGTCCCTCAATTGTTTCTGAGATAATTGATTCCCAGCTCCCTGCGGCTACTGGAAGAGTGATCATTAAAATATTAGAATTTCTATTCCCACAAGGATTCCTGTATATTCCTTCTATACATAAACTGGAAGAAAGGCTGTCTCAATAAATGAAGAGCCCACAGTGCCACCATTTTATGAAGTACAGAACTCTTGGTGCTGAACGCAAAACCACTTAAATATTAGCATTATTAAAGCTGACACAGTCCTTGCATTTTCAGAATATTCAGGTCATTGAGATACTATCAGTCATTTTTGTAGCTTAGATTCATCTTAATTTACATCAGCCACCTAAAAGTTTGGACTCTCATGTAAGCTCTTGATCTAAGCTGCTTCTGTAGCCAACAAAGAGAGGCATGTCCAGATGGTGACTTATACTTCCAGACAGACACTCCTAAAGAGCAAGCCTATCCTTAGCTGTTAGTTTGGACAAATTCAAGTGAGAAGAATTCCATCTTTCATGCTTAAGCTGACAGAAGAAATCTATGTCTCTGCCTACAATGCAAACATGACAGTGTCAGCATCTTGGTGATAGTTAAGGGGCACAGTTAAGAACTCCCCAGTGCAACCCTCCAGAGAACAATTTTGTTTTAGTGATGCCACTGACACAGTGGTGACGTAAGCAGGCCTTTGAATCAGTGCAGCTCGGAATCCCGAATAATCACCTCTACATTGTTGGAAACTACAAATACTGACATGTGCCAGAGCCTCTGGAAACCTCCAATACTTCCAGGAATATCCTGAATTCCTTCAGTCTTGCCAGGCAAAACTAAGTGATCAAATCTATTACCATTGTGCAATTCAACCATATGGACAAAATGCAAGAATGTAGGCTTTATGAAAAGAAATTTTCATGTTACAGCACAAAACTTAGTTTTGCAGTCCTCCAGAGCCCCTACTCCATAACTCCAGTATATCAGCACTGACAGTCTCAAGGCTTTCCTAACTGGAACTGGAATCAGAACTGACCTGGGCAGTAGTCCACATCTCCTTATTTCCCATCTTCACCTGCCCTGCCTTCTGTGCTCCCTCTGCAATTCCCAAAACAGAGCTGTAATGGAACCCAGCTTCCTCATCGCTGGGGCTTGTAGGGTTCCACTGCCCAGCCATTAACCGGCTGCTTGTCCTCTGGCACAGTAGAATTAAGTAAGATGTCTTTCACCATGCTTACGCTACTGAGAAATTTCAATCCCACATGTAGCTAATAACAGGAGAATGCAAAACATATAACCACAGAATGCAGCTGAATGTAGATGCAGATGATAACAAATAAACCTAATTGAACAACTCTTGCAAATATGTCATAAATTTAGCTACAGAATATTAAGTTAAAATTTTACTAGTTATTAGTTACTTAGGTTTTTAATTTTATACTTTGCATTACTTGTCATAACGTTTGAAAAAGCTAAATGTTTTCATCTTTTTCTATTTACAATTAGCATTGATTTATTTTTTCCCTTGTGTTTTTAAAAGAGCCAAAACGAATGCAAATGTTTTTATTCAGGAGGCTGTAATGGCACAATTGCAAAGCAAGGCTCCTGTCAGACTGCATCTCAAAACCGTAGCATTGCCTTGTTGAAAACACACAGCAGAGAAGATACCATTACAGTTTCACCTCTAACTGTTCCTGTATTATCCATGGACAAGTTAGAGGCTTCTGCAAACATATCTTCTAATCCTTCAGACGGTTGTCTGGACCATCATCTTGCACGTGCACTTTGAAGTTCTTTGTTGCTCTTGTGGAATGTTTATACTGGGTGTTCTAGACATGTTTTAACACATACAAGACCTGATTACAAGTCAGGTCTGCTCCAGGTACACTTCAAAGGGATTGCTGCTAGCCATATTTAACCCCTGAGCCACATTTAACCTGGCTGAGATTCATTAGCACATCTAACCTTCAAGCAGTATCTTTGGATTTATTTGCTTGAATACCTGTTCCGCTAGTGAAAACAATAAGTTGATTTTTCTTTTACCTAACGGAACAAGACTCAGGAATTCAGGCACTGCCTATCTGTCTTAGCTCCTCCAATAACTTTTGAAACGTTGGCCAAATTTAATCAATTTACTTAGCGGAATGTCTCAACATATTACATTTCTCTATGTCTTCTGAAAGAAGGGCAGTTGAGCAGTAGCAAAGAAAAGGCTCAAAAGTTTGGCTCTTATTAGAGATTGCACACAGGAGATTAGTCTCAAGAAGTCTTCAGGAAATGGATTCACTTATCAGTTGTTACCTGTGCTACTCTCATCTCTTCTGTTCTCCTAGTACCTAAGCTGTTCACAGGCCAGCATCAAGTAGGAAAGTAATATTCCTACTGATTCGGCAGATGGAGAATTGAGGCATAATATGATTAAAATTCAGACTTCCAAAGGCATTCGTGCACCTCTCGATTGAAATTTGATGGCCTGGAGTTACAGTTATTTGCCCAAGGTCATGCAAGAAGCATGCAGTAGACCTGGGAATTGGATCCAAACTTGCATTTTGCTCTTCAGACCATACTTCCCAAATGAGACATGATTTCAGAATCACTCTGCCCAGCTCCGTCTTTGGCTAGATACCAGTCTGCTGTGAACAAACATCCTTGGGTCCTCATGGTGTGGATGTCAAAGCCAGCTCCTGTTATAGCTCTGCCTCTCAGGTGTCCTGTCACCGTACAGACCCTGTACATGACTCTCTTCCAGAACTGTGGGGGCACACAGCATGTAGGTCACCCAAGCACCCAGTTACTTCCAAGTGTAGCAGAAATTTTACTGTTAAAGGGGCAGTACTATCTAAAAGCAAGGTACACTTGAGTAGCTGAAGAATTTCTCTACATGGGTGAGAGCTACTGAATCTTGGAAAAGAGAAAAATGTTCTGAACTTCAATTAATTCCATTTGATCTTATCCTATTGTGACTTGATTAATTACCTGTAGATGATTTCTTCTGGATTTCCGCATTCGATCTTTTTTTCACATAGCACTGGCTCTGTAGCATCTTCCAAGTATCTTTTAATTGGGTTATCTAATACAAATAAGAATGCTCTGATCTACAAAAACAAAACAAAACAAAACAACCAGCATTAGAAAGATTACTGTTAAGAATGAAAATCAGTTTCTGAAGCACTATGGAATTCATACTTTGACAACAGACCTATTTCATGCCTGTTACAGTTTCAAGTAATGAGAACTCTGGAGAATGTTAGAAGAATCTCCCACTCCCATCCCATGCTATTTCTACAAAACTTGTAATTTCTTATTTCAAACACATACTTTTCCAAATGGCAGAGTCCAGACCACAAGTAAGGCACATTTTAAGAGCAGGCTGATACATCTGTTCTGGTTTAAAGAAGCACACTTGCTCACCTTTTGCAGCTTCCTTAACTAACACCTACTAAGTAGAACAGAAGATACCCAAAGGTTTTGATTTCCTTACTGAAAATTTCAGACACAAAACGACAACCTCACCAAATAGATCACAACCTCACAAAACTCTCTTACATCTTATGGCAGTTATCTCCACCTGGTCTAGAATACTCTTCCCCTCTTTTTGTACAGAGAGAATTTGAGCTGCTCTAAAAGGAGAGGTAGATTGGGTACAGAATATGAGGAGCACTCTGCAGAATGGAGAAATTATATGAGAACACGGAGAACATAAAATATAAATTTCATGGTTGGGAATTTGAGACTGTAACTGATAAGCAGCTAGATAACAAAACAAGTATTATACTAGATGGTTTATCAAGGTTCATGCAAGACACCCCTAGTATTGTACAAAGGGAAGATGCAGATCAGATATGTTGAAATACACTTTTTCAGGATATATGGTATGAATAGAACACATGGCACTGCAAATATATTGAGCTTGAGAATGTACTAAGCATATGGATAAAATAATAAACCAATTAAAGACTGCATGATAAATGTGTCACAGAAATCGTTGCTAACGGAGGAACACACGATAAAATCTACGTAAAGGGCAATGCTAGCTTGGATTCCCTGGCTTCAGCCGGCTGACAAGTTTAACCACTGAACTGTGTTGTTACCAATAACAGGGAACACTTGTTCCCACTGTGCTATCCTAAAGAAAAGTGTTGAGTTAAATAACTAGGTAAGTATTTTTTCCATCGATACGACACTGATAAATGTCAAGAAAATGTCACAGGAGAAACCATATTTTTGTTTCGAGTTTGAAAAATACGCAGTAAAGATTTGTGGGTCCATGCTTTGATAGAAAGGCCCAAAAAGCCAAATATCGAGTAGCTGCTCAAAAAAAGAGCATTGTCTGCTCTGTGTCCTGAAGAAGCTGCACACTGGTCAGGGTCCATCTTTCTAGTCACTTGTGAGATTCTGGGCTAAGAGAATCCACCCAAAGATTTTAGAACTGCACAGCAGGACAAATAGTGTATTGTCATGGTATTATATTTAGTAATCACAAGTTATAAAGTAGATAAAGGGGAAAACGCATTCCCTAAAGTCTCAAAGTTAGCAACTGTTCTTGCATTACTTTACATCTTCTGGGCATTTTCAAAAACATAACTAATAACTGCTCACAGCACCCAGGAGGTGAAATCAAGCTGCATACAGTATCTGCAGTAAAAACCTGAGGCCATGCAAAATTTGTTTCATTCGAAGTTTCAGTTTAAACCTGAAATAGTCCAAATACATGAATGTTTTGAGTGAATCTGAGTCTTTATGATATGCTGAAACATATGAAACTAATGTTGGTATGTGAAACCAAATGGAAATGTGTAAAGTTTACTGAGATTTGCTTTGTTTAAACTCAAACATCAGCAGAAAGCTGGGAGACAAATGCACTGTATTTATCAGGTATTAAACAGAAGAAGAACGCTAGCAGAGGCTGTTGTGAAATGTGAGTTTCATACCAGTTTAGGTAAAATATGTAAGACCCTCAAGTAACCAAGAATGACTACAGGTTATTGAAAACTGCTAAAAATGAGTTACCTCCATTGCGGAGAGTGCACATACACGTGTGATGATGGCAGGTGTGTGGAATATCTTTGGCTGCCTTCAGCTACAAGAAAAATCCCTCTCCAATCCTGGCGAATGGCAGGACTGGTGGGTTATGAAGTGTTTCATATAAATGCTTCATAAGCGAGGTTTATAAATCTCAGTGGAGAAGTCAGTCCAACTGTCTTCACCCAGCAGCTCATATTTCTTGAGAACAAAGCCTACGAGGGGAAGAAAAACATGTTCTTCGGGCCCTGTATCACCAGGGGGAAACAATCCTTTCAGGTTATTTCTGTGGAGGGAAGGGGCACCACAGAACCGGAGCTGTGATTCTGTAGATCCCCTCACCCAAGGTTTTGCTCCACTTGGGCCACCCTCCTCCTTCACTGACGCCCTCTTCTCTCTCCCCCTGCGCCACACCTGGGAAGCCACTGCGAGGTGGCAAGTCCTTTCTTCCTCTCAACGGATGAACCCAGGTGCAGGTGTTGGGCGTCTTTCAGTGGAGCTGAGGGATGTGCGACCCTTTATAAAAACGGCACCTGCCCTGATCGGGGCGCTGACCGGGGCCGAGGCTGGGGGCAACGCCGCTCTTT
>NW_009731911.1:0-23269 GCF_000703405.1 Apaloderma vittatum | reverse complement strand
CACCCTGCAGCTCCCCCGCTGCCGCCACCAATATCCGGCCAGGCCAACCCAATACAGGAAAAAATGGCGTTTGGAATAATATTTTATTTTTAAATTCTTGTCATATAACGACTGGAACTGTGATGTCATAACTATCATGCTGTATTACCTCCAGCCTCAAAGACTTCTCTGAATCTAACAGACTCACAGACTTTATGTTTCCCCTCAGTGTTGGGCTCAGCAATATATCTTCATCTTTAAACCTAGTTTGTTGTGTATTGGTTCTTCAAGAAAAAAAATAAAAATCTTTTCTCCTTACAGAGTTTTTGTTTGTTATGCAGTCTTCTGTTGACTATATATGAAAGATCACATTTCCAATGCCTGATGCTCTAAGTCCTTGGTATTGAAAATCTATTTTATTTTTTAGCTAGTATTATCTCATATTTACATTTAAGGGTTTGGGAAAATTCTAAAATAATCATTATCTCTTCTTAAGCAACTGTAAAAGCAAAATAGCTTTTAGTTTCTCTTTGTTTTATGAGGTTTACTAAAAAAAGCAATTTTAAGTTAAACTAGTCTCCAGTGTGATAAAAAAGTCTGCTTACATGCTTAGGAAACTTAAGACTTTTTAACATGTAAAATTTATGTTTCTACCAAACTAGCATACGTGTTTTACTTTTTTTTCCATTAGATTTCTCTGCCCTATGTATGCTATTATGGAAAAGTAGATTTTAAGATATACTGTCCCTTCACTGAGTAATATGTCATCTTAGTGACTTTCAACATGTCAAGACAAAAATAAAGTTTGATGGGAAGGAAAGAGAGGCTGGGAATAAGCAATCCAAGTGCAAAATAGTTCAGTTTCATCTATGTAAATACACAATCTGTAAAAGGAACAGGAAATCACTGATTCTTTAAATGTCATTTTAATATTTTTATCTTTGTTTGTAATCATCAATTATGTCTAAAAATGCTTCATAAAAATTCTCATTTAAATTTACACTAGTAAATATGCTATAGCACTCTGATGACTAAATGGTCACATTTTACATAACCATTCCTTACCATATGACATCATGCTCAGCACATAAAACTGGGAGCAGAAGAAAAAAAGGGGGATATTCTGAGTAATGGTGTTTGTCTTCCCGAGTCACTATTATGTGTGACGGAGCTCTGCTTTCTTGGAGATGACTGAACACCTGCCTGCCAGTGGGAAGGGGTGAATGAACTCTTTCTTCTGCTTTGCTTGTGTGCACGGCTTTTGCTTTGCCTATTAAGCTGTCTTTATTTTAATCTACGTTCTCTCACTTTCACCCTTCTAATTCTCTCCCCCATCTCACTGGTGGAGGGGAGTGAGCAAGCAACTGTGTGGGACTGAGCTTCCAGCTGGGGTTAAATATTCACAACCATCAAAAAAGACATCTGGTCAAATCTTCAGAGGATTTCAGAAGCAAAAAATTGTGCAAATTTTGAAGGATAATTGAATACAGGATGCACTCTTAAAGCTGATATAAGTTAAAAATACAGTGACAGCAGAACAGAAGGCTGAACAGAGCACTCTGCTTCACTATATAGAAAAAGCCTTACTATTCAGTGTGAGACCTTGAGAGTGAGATGAGATGTGTTATCCATCCTCTTCAGAGTTCTTCAAGCTCGAAGAAACAGTCACATCCATTTGTTGTTCCACTCAAACTTATTCCAGATGATTTTACCTATATATGATTGACTTTTAGAACCACAGCAATGTTAACAGAAAAATATATAATCATATAAACACTGAGAGTTTGAACTACCATGTGTTATGTTTAAAAAGCAACCAGTGTTAAAACACAAGATTCCTTAGACATACAGAACTGAGACAAGTTTCTGGTCAGGAAATTAAATCCCTTTTTAAGCACTAAATCTGGAAAAGAAGAAAGACTTTGAGCTCATATCTCCTTTATTGTCTTCCACTGACTATTTTTAGTGTTGATTCTCTTCATGTTTTACCTTTATGGATCCCATTCTCACTCACTTAAGTCACCCTACATATTCTGCTCAGCAATTAAGTACAATTACTGTACCTATCTTCCTCTGGAAGAGAGTTCCTAGAGTTATATCTAGCAATAAATTGTAATAATGTATCTTCATGCCTTTGGCCATATGTGTATCAGCTTTTTAGTTGAGAGTGATAGTATTGCTTCTAATGAAGCCCTGATCACCTCTACTTCCCGCATGCTGTCAAAATGTTTTTGGAGTATTGGTTTGTTCAGAGGAAAACTAAACTGGAATTTCCACTCCAGGTATGTAGAGAAAGTCCACCAGCCACTGGTGGCATCAGGATCTGAATTCCAAAACACATTTTCATGAAGACTTTTAATGCTGGAAACACAATAAAATCTAATCAGAAATAAAATGCAGGGATTTTACAATATATCAACACCAAGATATCAGCTGCTTAGTCTACTGATCCCCGTTCAACGCTCCAAATAAATTACCATTATAGAAATTCAGCTATTGGTAAAAATAATCACTGGAAAAGCAAAATTATTTAGAGGAAACCCTAAAAGATCCTGAGAAATCATTTCACTACTGGAAATGCATGTAAAGACATAATGTAGGAATAGTTTGACTCATCTTTTGGCTTATAAATCCTATGGTTAAATTGAGATACATTCTCAGACTCCTCTCTTACCATGACAACTAAATAACTGATTTTATGGTTGGTTAACCCTGGCTGGCCACCAGGTGCCTATCAAGCTGCTCTCTCACTCCTCCTCCTCACTAGTACAGGGGGAGGAAACAGGATGGAAAAAGAAAAGGAAAATAACAAACATATAAACAAAACCAACCAACCTAACAAAAAACCCCATACAAACAAAAAAAGACCCCCAAAACCTTGAGGGCTGAGTTAAAGAGAATTTAATGAAAAAAATAAAAATGAAAAATCCTACTTTCTGGGAAGCAGGGTCTCAGTACTCATAGGGATTGCTTTGGAAGACAAACATAATAACAAATTCTCACTCTTCTCTTCTTTTATCTTAGCTTTTATTGCTAACTGTGATGTCATACAGTATGGACCCTTTGGTCAGTTGGAGTCAGATGTCCCAGCTGTGTCCCCTCACAATTTCTTGCCATCCCCACTCTGCCAGACTTTGAGGAGGAGATTGAATAGATAGCCTTGATGTTGTGCAAGCATTGGAGATCGTAAGATTTCTGTACAATTACACATTTCTGGCATTTCTTGGCAGTATTCTGGTTTTGATGGGAACTCAATCCTTCTGCAGGGCAGATCTGAGAATGTTTCAGTTCAATTCAGTTTTATTCAAACTGCATGAAGTTTCAGATTTTGGGGTTTTTTACTCCTGCTTCTTGAAATTAAAAGCATTTTTGCTCAACACCACAATAGTGGCTATCCTTCAACTTCTATATATCCTACATCTTCATCTTTTAATTAGTTTTTTCCTAGTTCAGAAGAACCTCTGCCATAAATAATATTCCCTCTTGGAGTACTCTGTCTTGTGGTCTTTCTTACTGTCCAAATACATGCACAACAACACTCTCCTATCTGAACAAAAAATAACTTGTGTTCTTGGATGATAGCCACTGCGAGTGTTTCCTCTTGTCTGAAAGTACTTAAAAAATGATACTTTCTTTTTTTATTTCTCCCAGCATTTTCCTATTTAAATTATAAAACTATAATTTAATTCCAAAGTAGCTTACAGTATTTCTCAAAAAAAACAGGGATTTTTTTTCCACTAAAGTTCATTCCATTAATACTTCAGACTGTCAGTCTGATGAATTCAGAAATAACTGGAATATTAAAGGAACAAGGGGAATTACTCTGTATGTTTTCAAAATGCATGAAGACTATGAAAATCTTTCTATGAAAAAAGGCAGATCAATCTTACTTTATCTCATCTAACAGCAACAAAGGTAAATTAAGAAGCATATGGCAAAGATATAAATTAGCACTTTGCAAAAATTTAGCACTACAATAACTGTCAATCACATTAAAATCTTTAAACTATTAACAAAAGTCTTAGGAAGACTTCTTGTGGAATTGCAGTTTACAATTTAAATTTGTTTGTCTAGTCAAAAATTGTATTTTTTTGGCTTCAGTCTCAGTATTATGGTACTTGAATACTAATGATATAGCTTTAGAAAAATAAAGACAAGCTTAATAAATCAGACCATTAGGTCATACAGTCATTTATCTTACTTAAGACAGCAGCAAGTACTTGATTCTTTTAGATAAGACAAAATGTATATCTTCAAGCAAAAAGTATGCTAGTCTCAATAGGTGGTCAAAACTGCAGTATTTGAAATTAAAAGCAAGAAAAAATATAGAATAATAGAGTGTTTTCCAAACACAGAAAAATTGGAATCTATTTCTCAACTCCTTAGCAGCTTTTGCAATGCTATTATATTTTTTAAAAATTTTACTCTTCATAGCCATAATTTTAATGTAGGTAGATGTCTACATTTAGATGCTTGCCATCTGACTCTTGAAGTGAGATTTTCTTTACTTAACTTGTAATGTTACATTAAAAGGAAATTAATTATGCCATAGGCAACTTAGACAGTTAGTTCAGAGCTCTCTCTTCCTGTCATTTATGTTACGATTATACTAGTTATAAACCTTTTGAGATAGAGACATTCTTTTCTTTGTGCTTGTACAATGGAAAGTACTTATAAGTCCTGGGGATACAGACATAAATACAGCATAATTAAGAAAAAGTATTATTTTCTAGGAATAATTTTCAATAATTTTCAATATTTTTGAAGAAATTCCTTTTCCATAAGTGTCTCTGTAGGTGTATGGAAAGGAGCATGGCACAGAAGGATGTTTGAAGAACTTTTTGCTAGTCATATTAACTTCAAGTTACAAAATAAATAACTCCAAGTTAATTTCTGTAAAGCATTTCATTAAAATATGAGAACATAAATATTTATATTATGTGTAAAAAGGTTTGGACTTAGACTTTAAAAAATAAATATTGTATCAATGATTATATTAATGGAAACATTTGGAAGTTAACTGAAACCATATTCATGCAGATCTAAGTAGTAATCAATTATTTAGATTCATAACTTCAAAGAAAATGTAAGAGTTTGAAGCTGTCATGTCATACCTTTCAAGTTTGTTATTAACAATTCTAAACATAAAGTCACATGCATACAACTTAGAAGGAAAGTACAATATTTTAAAAATTAAATTTGATGAATTCAGAAAATATATAATCATTAATAAGAGCACTTAGTAATGTGACCTTTAATTACATATTGAACCCACAGTATACATGATTTCATATTTAGTGAAAAGAAATTGCATTGTGCCCATCAGTGTTTCAGTCACCTAATATGTAGATACTGAGTTTTATCTAGTCCACCAGAACCCTTTTTATGGGGAATAGAAAGTTACATGCACCTCTAGAAGATGTTTCATTTTACTGATTTTAGGAAGCGTTGAATTGCTGTTTGTCATAGTTTCAAAAATAGCTTCAACTGTGAATGTTAACAGGCTACAAATAATTGGGAGGGAGAGGTGGAGGTGAGGGTATAGAGGGTTGAATGTCCAGGACTGAGATGATTTGCTAGCTGCAATAGGTAAAATTGGTTGCAAATTCTGCAACAATTGCATTAAAGAATACGGGCATGTCCTGAATCCTCTTTTTAATAAAGAAAGAGACATGGGACAAAAGCAACAACTTGTGGGTTGATTACATTTTGTACTTCTTCATATGCATTATATAGACTGGGAAAGCCAGAGGCCACAGCCCACAAGGAAGAGCTAGTGCTGAAAACTAGGGTTTCTGTAAAGGAGAAATTATGTTGGAGAAAATAACGGAGCCTGGCAAAAAGATAGCAGTCCTGACTGGAGGAAAGATCTGGGAAGTGGGGGAAGATCCCAAAGATTAGAGATTATGTGGAGACAAACCTCAGGAAATTCCCAGGGAGGGATCTTCACCAGTGGCTCCCAAGACTGATAACTATGATGAGCAACATCAGTACAACTTTCTGCCCAGCTCTCCCAGAGCAGCAGAGATCTTTGTGTTGGGAAACATGATACTATTGGCCAATGAGTGAGCACACGTGAGCAAGCCAATGAGGTAATCAAGCAATCTAAATATTTCAGTCTCACTTGTCCAGATTCACTTATGGGAAACTGCTAAATGAGTGTCTTAAATAGCCTGGAACCTAAACAGGCTGCAGGGATCTGCCTAGTGCCTGTTGTGTTAATGCTGGGGGGACTCAGCCCACTGCCCAAGGTGTGGGGGCAAGCAGGGCTTGGAGCTGTGGCTGCAAGAAGCTAGGAGAGGGAGGAGTGAACACCTACCCCCAAAAGCCCCCACGATCCCCCAGGCCTGTTCCTGGTATGTGATCGGAACTTGACTGTATAAAAGGTGAAAACCTCGGGAGGATGCGTGTTTTTTGCCAACCACAAGAAGATGGCTGCGTGTGCTGTGCTCGTCGCTGGATCCAAGGATGGTGATCTCACCACCAGGGACTTTAAATTTCTTCTTGGACACTTTCTAGGTAATCACTCTCAAGACTCAGTTTTACTTAGTTTAAGATTTGATGCTATTAAAGTAGCGTAAGAAAAAGCGTTAGCAAAGTGAATGTTTGATATGTAAAAAAAAAGAGATAATAGAAATACTTGAAGGAAAAATAATCATTTCTAAAGAAAAAGAGACCTGGATGCTTTATGATTAAATTTTATGCTTTGACACTTTTCAATTCTTTGAAAGCCAGTGATAATAAGGAAAATTACTTTTTAGTCTGAGCAGCAGTTTAAATGAAACTAATAAAACCTAAATAATCCAACTTTTGTATGTTAGTTAAATGTACTTTTATCTCTTAGAGCTGAAGTGCATAATGAAACTTGTTACTTAAGGGACTTATCAGTGAAAGTGGAAATTTTGATAATTTTATGTTGCATGTCTAGGGTGTCAGAATTACATACGATTAAAATGTTTCTGCCATGGCTAAGAGGGAGTCCTATGGCTTGTGAATTAACACTGTCTAAGGGAACAAAAATTGAGTTAATAGATATTCCTTTTCCTCTTCTTTTCAGTTAGAGATAAAAGTGAATTTCTTCTTCTGTTCCAAAATGTCTCATAACACATTTTAAATGATCTAAGAAAAAAATATCGACAATTCCTTAACTTTGTAGTCCATTTAGATAAGCAAAACCAGTTACTGTTAGATAATAAAGAAAGATCCTGACGCAGGCCTTAGGGTTAGACACCAATGATTGAAGATACGTTCCTTCTCAAGGGATGTAAGGTTCAAAGGATGTTTTAAACAGATATATATGAAAACTTAACTGACAGGAGCAGAATAATTTTTGATGTCATTTGGCTGAAGTAGGGTGGTGGATCTTAAAGTCAGCAGATAACTGTAAAGGAACACCAGGCACCAAATAATGTGAACTGAGTTGAGAAAAGTTGACCATTTGTCTACAAGGCAGACTGTGGACTTTAGACTCTGCCTGCATCTTTCTAAACATACATAAAAATATATTTTTCTTAAAGGGCTCTGAACTTAATGGACTGAGAAGATAGAAAAAGTGTTAAAAAACACACAACTTCTGCTATCTTACACACAGAATACAGGGATAGAATAAAGAACAAAAAAAAAGGTGTTGCTCAGGTTTAGCAAGATGATTACTGAAATGCACTGCCTTTAGAACTGATGGGCCTGAAATTAGAGCCCTAAGCCTTTATTTGTCTACCTAAGTAAAAGTATCTGCAGCTCTAAAATAGATCAACTTTATTTAATATTCTAGAATGGCTCTCGATACTGAATATTAGATCTTTAAGAAGTTTAACTTTTGGATTTATTCTATATCTTGGTAGATCGTGATGTCTCCAGCAACCTGATAAGCATGTGTTATAATGATGTTTTGAAAACTCCAATTTAGGTACTCAAGTGATTCAGAACATTTGCCATTTTGATGGCCCCAATTGTAAAACTACTAGAAATTTATCTTTTTCAGAAGTTTTAGTGCCTGAAGGGAAATCAAATAACCAAATAAAAATGTTGCTACTGAAACCAAGAGAAAAGTGAAGGAATACACATTCAGTGTTGTCTTTAATTATAAAACTGGTATGTATTAAAAGAAATACAACATTGTGAGTAATACTGATATGCAGAATTGGAGAGAAACTTTAATTCCAGACTTAAAATGATTTGTCATTTGCCATGAATTGCTGGAAGCCTCAATAATAGCCTATTGCTTTAGAGTGATTTTTCGGTTCATTTTACCAAAGTTCTTTGTTAGGGAGAGTAATATCAGTCTGGTGCAGGTTTCAGTGTTTGCCACATGTTAAATGCAATGTGGCAGCTTGAATTAAATCTAAATAAAGATCAGTAATGAACACTATAATCAACATAGTACCTCATATTTATATTGACAGTAAATGTAATATTAATCTGATCTCTGTATACTGTTCCATTCTCCAAAGGCAACCACATAACTTTATGTTGACGGCTAGAACAATATTGCAAAAGGTGCCTGCAGGGATGGGTGAACTAGTGATTGTAGCAGACACACGGCTTCTCTTTTTTTGGGCTACACATGCAAGAGATAGCTAAAGATTCAATCTTCTCTTTCCCATCTCATTATGAGAAGGGGAAGAGGTAATGTGTGTGTTTCTGGCCTTTGGACTCTCTTTCTCTGCTTCAGAAACACTTGAGAGCAGATATCTGCCTACAGCCATAAAAGCTATTAAAAATTACAAAAGCTCAGATCAGCAACAGCATTTTGCAGTTCAGCCAGAGTTTGCAGCGAGAGAATTGCAAATATCTTGGGTCTGCCAGTGAGAAGTAGTGCCTTTGGGAAGGCATTCTAAAGATTGTATGGGGGATGTAGCCTAACACACAGGCAAGGAAATAGAGGCTTACAATAAGAATTCTATGGTACATTTTAGTGTTTTTCAGAAGTGACCTAAGCATTTAGATGCTTAAACTCTAAGTGCCAAAACCACTTTTCAAAGCATACAAATTCCTAACCCACTTAGAATGCCTCTGCATCAGCATTCTAGCTCAAATCAGGAGTGCATTTTGAAATAAATCTCCCAGTTGCCAACACACCCCCACACTCCCCTCTGCCCTATCATTCACACTGCAGAGCACATACTCACCCATCAGGACTCTAAGGACCTACACAGGCATGCCTTGGCCTCAGCTGACTATAGCTTGTTGCAACAATCTGCCTGGTGCTGTAACTGAAGCCTTGGGAGTACCACGTGTGGAAAAGCTCTTACACTCCTCAGCTCTTACAGACTAAGACACAGTCGCCCTTTATGTTGGTTCTGTGCAATTGTCCAGCTTAGGCTAGGACCCAGTGAGAAGAAGAGACAGTGATAAAAAAAACATATAAAAATAACCCCAAGTGAACCCAGGTGTGTGAGGTAAGGAACTCCACTGTTAACCATGACATCGTGATGCAACTCATTCACCATAAATCTTCCCTCCCACCCTTGAAGAAAACTGCATCCATCAAGTACAGAATCCGGTGGGAACATCAGAACAGTGAGTATTCCGCCACAGAAAGGAAGTAGATCACAGGGAAAGGGGTTATGTACAACAATTTGAATTGTATTATTGTTATTGAGGATTGTTTGTTTTTTATTTTGATTAGGTAACGTGAGCTATTAGATGTTTAAAACATTAACTAGACAAGGAGAAATTTCTGGTGTCATATACAGAGCGTGGTCCCTTTTGACCAGATTTGGAGTGAAAAAATGACTCTGGAGAAAAAAGATTTCAGCGTCTCAGCACTCACCGTTTTGCCCCTAAAATCCTTGTTCTTTGTTAGAATCTCATCTTTTGTAGGTCTTTGGCATCAGGATAAGACCAAAGATATTTTTATCTTTCTTTATACAAAAGTGATATCCAAAATATCTCCAATCAATGGTTGTTAGACTGCATGACAGCGAACTCATTCCATACTGCTCAAAGGAGGTTTATCTGAAAGAGACGTTTCCTGCTAAAATAGGCTCTTTGACTGGCGATTGTTCATCAGATTCTTCAAATCTTCCATTCCACAAGAGGTGATGTTTTAGTTTCTAATCTATCCAGAATTTATGTCCTTAACACCTTCCCCACACTCTTTTCTGCAGGCCCATTCCAGTGACCTGTTCTTAGACTGCCTGCCAACACTAAATACCTGTGATTTAGGACAAAAGATCATTAACTTTGGAGGTTTTTTTAAAACTCTGCCATGATAACCAGGTCTGAGTGAGATCTCTAAGGTGGCAGATTTTCAAGACCTGGATGATTTTTAATCTACCTATTGACAGAAGCTCATATGTCCCAAAGGCTGTGATTTTAGATGCTTAGTAGGTTAGTAAGCATGTAGAAGTGTGGTTAAATTGTAGTTAAATGTATATGACTTTTGGTTTTGGGGGGGATTTTTTCTGATATACGAAACATATTTAAATATAAAGTTTAAAAGTAAACAGGTAATTGGAAGTGTTGTATTATGACACCTGCATCCTTTTCATTTTTTACTTCTTCCAATTTTTGGAAATTTCTTTATGGGTTATTAATTCATGTTGCCTGTAATTGATGGCAAGAGATGGAAGTTTATTGGAATGTCAGTCACAATTGCAATGAATGACACATCCAGTAAGGCCTTGTTTAACTAAGTTTGGCTTGGTTCATCTCTTTATTTTTGGGGCTTTCTGTATGGATTTTGTTTTGTTTGGGTTTTTTTTCCAGAGTCCATTGACAGACTGAGTTAATTCCAGCAAGCTGTTTTAGGTAAGATTTTATTTAAACAGGTTGGAACCTATTTCATAGTCTAAAACATATACACATGCAAAGCTACCACAGGGACATATTGTGTGCTTACAAATGGAAAAGCAATTGTCGGATTCACAGAACTTCAGCGCAAACCTGGCAGATTTTCTGCTTGTTCCTGACAGTGTTGAATGTATTCCAGCTCTTTTTTTTTCTCTTATTTTTTTCTGTGTGTACTAGGCCCAATGCCAATACACAGGCCCACATATGGGGAATACTTGGTACAACCAGATGTTAAGAGATGAATTCTTTCAGTGTTGGCATCTGGGCCTGGGTCCGTTCCCTTGGCACATCCCCCTCTCTGACTCCTTGATTGGTTCTACGACTGACTGCTGTGACATCTGTTCAGCTGTCTGCAGACTTGGTAAAATGCTGCTGTTCTTTTTTTATCTTTCTGGATGTCAGATACGTTTGATACTCTCAAGAGCACGTATAATGTTAATTTTGTTTCATTGTACTAGTTATTATAGAAAAGTATGGATTTGCTGAATGACCCCTATCAAGATGTAAGTGTTATATACAGAGGGAAAGAACTTGATCTCCATGTCTCTGTTTATTGTGAAGCCATAGGAACTTTATGCATTTATATTTTCTTATACAATTTACAAGTTTTTCTTTTTTTTTCCTTTTTTTTTTTTTTTTATAAAGGAGTAACCATCGTGATTTGAATTGATGGCCCAGGCCAGCAACAAAGAACCATTCAGTTGCTGGCTCACTTCTCCTCCCACACCTACCTCCATAGGGACGTGAAGGGAGAAAATTCAACAAAAAGGGCTAAAGGATTGACATTAAGGACAGGAGCAGTAATAATCTACCACTTAAAATGACAGGTAAAAATCAGAGAGACTTGGAGAGAAAACAAAAATTTAATTTTGTGTAACCATTTACAGAGTAAGATAGTGAGAGGAATATATCAATAACTACAATATAATCTTAAATACATTCCCTTCCTCTGACACCCCTCCCATCTTTCTGACTACTTCTTCCCCCCACATCAGTGTAAGGGTGGGCAGGGAGTGGGGCGTGTGGTCCATCTGGTCATTGCTCATTATCCATGGCAGTTCCTCTTTAAGAATGAGGGCTTCTCAAAGTCTTTCCTTCATGTCACATGGTGTCCACCTCACAGGAAGCAATCCTCTTTCTCCTTGTGAGTCCATCTCAATCGGGGCTGCAGGTTGCTTTGGGCACATCCCCCATTGATGCTTGGTGTCTCTCCCTTCTGGCGTGGGGTTCTTCACATACCCACACATCCTGGACGTTCTTGCCACCATCAATCCCCTCAGCTCACAGACAATTGTCTTCCTGCCATCTCACTCACCACAGTGCTCCAGGGAAGCATTCTGCTCTGGCACCATTCCCCCCTCTTTCTTCATGTACTTCTCCCTCTCTTTCCTCATGGACACTGTTCCTTTGTTTTCCTCTCACCTACCTCTCCTCCAGCAGCAAAACTCTTCAACATAAAAGATAAGACAAATCAAGATGAGACAAAGTCAAAAGAGAGAAACTATAGTATTAGCTCTGGCACTGGTTGGCCTGACCTTGGACGTAGGCAGGTCTGAATTCTACCTGGGGCTGGGGAAGACTCTCAAAGTTTTGCAAGAGTCATCCCCCACAGCTCTCCCACCACTTCCAAAAATCCCAACAGACTAAACCCCATGACAGTAGCCATACCACATCTGATTTAAGGAAAGCACTCACTACTTGGGCTGCATCTATAGAAACCATTGCTTTAAAACGGAAACCCCTGTGACCGCTAGTTCATTTTTAGGTAACTTGTCTTTAAATAAAATGGCATTTTAGTTAATGCTGTTAATAGTTGTATAGTGTTAATAGTTAAAAAAATAAAAAAGAGGAAAAAATACCTGGGATGGGAGAAGGATGTGATGATGCATTCAATAATTTCAAGTATTCTGCTCTTAAACCTAACTTTGATTAACAACATGTGATCCCTTCTGACAGCCATCACAAGTGCATAGAATATGTGCGAGATTTTTATAGGCTTGAATTGCATGAGCAAGATAGTTGCTGCACATTAAGTATTGTTTTTCAATCAAAAATGAGCTGAATCCTGATAATTTTGGCTACTTCTTTCAAATGCCATGTGTTTGTGTTTCTCTCAGACTGAAATCCCTTCCTTTTTTGAATGGGGCTGCAGCATCTCTTCCTCCCCACCTCACTCCACACTAGAGCCACAAGACTTTATACTCTTAGAGAGTTTCTTCCCTTTGAAATTTGTGGTCACTTGAAAGATGCAGTGACTCAGAACAGCTTCTTCAAAGCAAATATTGTTCAACTACACACAAGAGCAGAGCAATCAGAAAGAGAAAGGTTAAAACAACAATTCTTAGTAGAGCTCAGTAATTCCTTTAAGAGTTAGGTACGTTTAATTTATGTCAAGTATTTGAACTCCTCTGAGAACAGAGTTAGTGTTTTCTTCTCATTGCTTTCTTAGTTACTGAAATGAAATGCTTTGCTTCATTTTGTTTAATAACAGAGTTCCTCCACGTTTATTTGCTCTTGATTTCTGTTTTTCTATAGTTACATTTTTTTATCCTTTTAGTATAAAGTATGTGTCCTTTCAAAATCAATTTTCGATGTATTGTCTCTGTATTATATTAAATTTTCAGATGGACAGTTAGAAGGAATTCTGGTTACCCTTTAAACAAAGCAGAATTATTTCCCCAGCAAGACTGTTTAGCCTATCCACCTTCCTTTCAGATTTGTGCATAAATTTGTTCAGTAGAAATAATAGTCATGTTCAGCCTGGTCCCAGAAACTTGGACAATGTCATAGAAAAAAAAATACTGTGGACTACTGATGTACACATTTTAAGAAAGAGATAATCTTAAGTTTTAAAAATAAGATAGTCTTTGGGAACTGGACTGAAGAACAAGTATTCTCTTTCAAAAAGAAAAAAAATTAAGATGAAAGAGGAAGCATAACTTAGAATAGAACAGTAAAAGAAATCCTTAGAGTTTAATAATGTAGATAGTCTAGGATAGACCCTTAGGATTATATTTATATATAGTTGCTGATCTCTTCTGAGAATACTAAATATACAATGACTCATAATTCTGGAAGCCATTACATATTGTTAGCAATACTTTAGACTAGTTATTCACAGACATAACAGCTGAAAGATTTACCTACCTGATAGTAAAAGAGTCAATGAAAAAAAACCTGCATTATGCATAGCATCAATGAGCAATGGAGACCTTATGATGAACTAGTCACAGAAAATAACTTTGTGTCAGTTGATGCTGATAGGGACCTCTTGAATTAGATGTAATCATGATTTCAAAAGGAAGACTTTTGATCAATACTGCCATGTAGTCAGCTTTCCTATGCTTCATGCAGTCTAACATGATAATAGATTGAAAGTGTACTATAAAGCAAGGTTAAATGCTCACAAAGACAGATTTAAAAACTCCCAGATAGAAAAATGAATTACTCTGGTGTTATCATGCACATTCCTGTGGATAATTGCAACCTTAGTATTACATGTCATACTAATAGCTGATTTCGTCTATGTGAGAAAGTAGCATGATTTATCTGGACAACTTGGGTTTGTAGCTGAATTCTACCTCAGTTCAGAAAGCTATTAAAAGGTCTAGTTCATAATCTATAAGCCATAGTATGAGGGTTTAACTGATAATTGTTACTTAGATGCCTCTACATGGCAGTTACATTTCACATTCAACATGCAGAGAATGTAGCAGGTAAGCTATGTATTTTTATTCCACTTACTCTATCATTACTTTACATTACATTAACTGCACACCATCCACACCCTGCACATTTAATCAAGTATGGGTCCTCTAAACCCGTGCTTCGTTAACTACACACCAAAAAGTCATTATTATCTGATTGCTGTTCAGCAGACTTTGTGAAATGAATTTGTGGTCTCAGGCAAATGTCCACAATCCAAAGAGTTAGTGCTGCAGTTGGTATTACTTTACTTCATTATTGAAAGAGTAAGCAAACAGTTCACAGAGTGGTACATCAGCCACTGAATTATACTTGTAAAATGTAAAAACTTGTAAAGGTGGTCTCTGCAGGTAAATGTTATAAAACCACTCAAAAACTTTATAAAGCCAAATGAGGCAATACAATTTTTTGATTTTTTTTGCAGCAATCTGTGTTTAAAAAGTCTGATTTTCTATGTCTGTAACTATCAATCAGTTTTCCTAGGCTTTCAACACATGTACATCAGAGAAGAATTACATTAGGTGAAGACATAGATGAAATGTATAAGTTTTGTTCTAAGAGGTCTAAGGTAGAAGAATGTTAAAACTCAAAACAAGTACTAGAGCATTATTAGTGGAATGTGTCCTGGTCTGAGCTAAACAGAACCAGCTCTGTCTCTTCTAAGAGACTTTCACTTTCTGAAATTAGCAGCATGGTTTTGCAGTGTTTGCTACTAGAAGTGATAATGCCTGATGTTTATAGTCACTACTTGGGATTGATACGCAGAAAGGCTCTTGCTTGTACTTATTTCGATAGTGAACAAGATCACTGCGTGATGTTGTGTGCCACATTGGGAGTGTGAGGAAGTAAAAGGGATCATAAAGAAGTAAAAGATTGTCCCTCCGGTGAGTAACAGACAGGACAGATGACCAATAAGAGTGTTCCATTCCACATATGTCATACTCAATAGAAAACTGAGGGATCACAGAGGTTACAGTCTCTTCTTCAAGGGCCAGCATCTGAGAAGGACTCCATGTGATCTCTGGACAGAAGGCCTCTACAGAATGCCACAGCACTTTGGAGAGAGGTAAGTAGTAATAAAAACTGAGAAGAAATCGGAAAACCTAATCTGGTCTGCAGTGAACATCCTTCCATCTCCAGCTCCTTAGGTTCAATAGTTGAATGAGGTACTGCCTGAATTATTCACTCACAAAGCTATTTTCCATGGTGCTAGTTCAAAGTTCTATAAAGTAAATGTGTATAATATGTAAGTGATCTCATACACATTACTGGGAATACATATACATTCGCTATGCGGCTAGAAAATTTGTTATCTGGGACAGAAAGAAAAGGGTTTACTCCTATAAAAAATATAGTCTATGATCCTAAGGGCAAGAATTATAAAGTACACTTAAAGTGCATATTTCAGTTAAAGAAAACTCTCAGTGTTAAATCTGAGTTAGAGTGAGAAGCCTTTGCACATGTTGGTGAACTCTCATTCAGATTGTATTTTAGAGTATAAGTTGGACTGTAAGATGGGTAAAAATTAAAATCCAGAAGTCATATACTTAATTACAAAATTAAAATAAACCCTATAGACTGATTCCCATATTCTGTGCTTATTTTTGTAATCTATAGAAATTCAACATGAAATCAGACAAAAAAAAAGAAACTTCATGTATGAGGACCCAAAAAATATGGTTGAAATCTCCAAGAACAGCTGATATTTAACTAATTATGATATTACTTTAGTGTTATGTGGCCATTCGTATGACAGTATAATCAGAGATAATGTTATGACATATATTGATGCCTCATCAACACAAAATCACAGTCTAATATGACACAATGCTAACAGTAAAGAACTTGATAGCTTTTAAAAGGTAGTATATTCCCAGTCCCCTTCTCTTTCTACAAATATCATATCATTCTAGAATTGGCAGTGTCAGATGTACTAGGAAAGCTGTGAAGGAATCAGACAGGAGTAAGCTCATTCTTTTATTTATTTGTTTATTTATTACCTGATTCTTGATTCTGTTACTAAAACAGGAAATAAGATATCTCTACACAGAACAGTGCCATAGGTTTATCTGCCTGGCAGATAACTGTGCCCAAGAGGGTGCTGTAAACAAAGGTCATGTATTTAGGAAACATATAATTACTCATGCTAGAAATACTAGCAAAGGTTGGTTTTATTGCTGAATATTTGGTACATGCTCTTCAAAAAATATAGGATTCCAGTACATTCTCCCAAATTCCCAGGATACTGACATCCATAAGGTTCTGGATGAGAAGAGGACTGAAATATCATGATTTACACTGTAGAGGGGATGCTCTTTCTATTATACATCTGTGCAGTACCAAGCTGCACTTTTCACTGCATCGTTGCAGCTAATTGCAGCTTCAATTTCCAGTTCACATTATTTTGAAGCAGGTTCAAGGCAGCACATCTTATAGGTCTGCAAATTGTGATAGAGATGTGAGCTCTTATGTGACGATGGGAATCTCAGCATGTGAAGCAAGTGATATTTTTTTTTTTTGTCAGTATATGTGTACTTGTTTGCTGAGTGCAGATATCTCATGACACAAACAAAATAAAATACAAAGAACTACAAAGAAGACATTAAATGCAACATCAGAGAATGAAATTGTTTCTACTTGAAAAGAAGTACCTATGATGAATGTGGCAATTACTGTGAACAGACAAGGCAACAAATGAAGGACTTGGAGAATGGTGCAGATAGACATTCATGACAGATGTTATGAGGATGCCAACGGACAGATTGCCAGACAAGTAAGTCAGAGAAGACACTGACAAATATACTGCAAGGGATAGCTTTTCAAAGAAGGTCAGGAAAGAAGAAAAATGAGCTTATATAATGTAAATCTATAACAAGCCTATGCTTGGCATCTTAAACAATTACAAAGAAATGTAGAGAATAGAGGAAAGTTACCATATCAAATAAAATAAACCCAAACAAACAAAACCAAATCTGTACTCTGAAGTTGTTTCTCTGTCCCAAATAATTGCCCCGTCTGCTAAACCATACCTGACAAAATGAATAGTTATTTAAATCAGACTTTGTCAGCGCCCTCAGTGCAACTTTGCCCTCCTCAGTGGCTTTGGCTGCCTGTGCTGAAGGGCAGCCTGGATGAGAGTGCTGTAAGAAAGAACTGTGGGAAGTGAAAGCTTCACTTGGAAGCTGTATTTAAGCTCTAGCCCTGGCCCTTGGTCTCTGTCTGGTGTTACTGTGAAATCCTTACTAGTCACTTCACTGATTCAAATCTTTACTGTGACTCACCCTTACGGAGCTGTCCACTCTTATTGCTCTGCGGCGTGCTTTAGTGAAATCCCTTTCACCTATTACATCCAAATAGAGGTGAAAAAGGAAAAAAAAAAGACTGTGTAATGAACATTTTCAGACCATGTAATGAAAAGCATGTTGTTTGTCTGTGATGAACAAAAGTAAACTTTGCCCTTCAAAAGATGAGGAGCAAGAGATTGAGAGAGATAAGTTTTTTTCCCACCATTACATAGTTTTTTTCATGTGAATATATAAATATATTAACTTCTTACATGAAAACTCTTGACAATAATCTCATGAAAATAATTTTGTGAATATTCAAGGTGTATTTGGATGCTATATAATTAAAGACTGAAAAGTAATACATTGAGATAAAGATCGAGAAGGGAACTGTAATACTGATGCTTATTAGCTTGTCGTTCCTTTACATGGCAATATTCACATTTTGCTATTTTAGTTTTCAGTTCAGTTCTCATCTTGCACGAGTTTTGTGTATTAATATCTTTATATATCTACATTTGCATTCATGTTCTGTAAGTCTATAGCATGAGAAGAATCTCAAGAAATGACTACAATGTAAACAGAATATTGAAAGAGGAAAAAAAGAGAGGTAAAGTTAGAATCTATTTTTTTTCCTTCATTGCTTATTTACAAGCTTCAGCTGCTTGAGCTGGCAAATTAAAGCCATCATTTCCACAAAGAGCACATTCCCTCTCCCTCCCCTCCCCCACTGAAGTAATTTGTTGAGCTTTAATTAGTAAAGTTCATGTAGTCTCAAAAAAAGGAGAAAAATGTATTTTTTTCATATAAGCCATAAACTATGATACATAGTGTCCTACATGAGGAGTAATTCACTGTTCTTGTACTGCAAATGACTTATTTTGATTTCTAAAGTTATTACATGAAGTATCTTTTACTTGTAAATCTTTTATTAAGACAGATAGTAAAATATTACCTTTTATTTTGTTTTAGAATCACAGATTTATAGAATATCTCAAGTTCAAAAGGACAGATAGGGATCATCGAATCCAATTCCCTGCTACTCACAGGACTACCTAAAAGTAAACAATATTACTAAGAGCATCATCCTTGATATTTCTATATTGAGTCAATCTATCCAGAGTTGTTTGGGTTTATTTATTTTTCTGTATATTATTTCATCTTTGTAAATGCATAATCTGTGCTGCAATAAAATTTAGAAATCTGAACAAGTAGTTTGCATTTTGTACCGCTAGCTAGTTTGGCAGACCAGTTCTGAATTAATAAGCAGAACAATAGCAGCACTGATTATCTGCTGCTAATATATTTAGCAAATATGACAAAATAACTTCAAAAATATCTTCAAAAAGACAATATTTTTAAGTAACTGCATTTGGGTCAAGAATTCTCATGATGGAGTTACCTCAAGCACAGAAGTGACAGTGAAAACCATTAAATATTTTTATTTTTAAGGTGTAGATAAAGTCAGCAAAAGGCTGTCAGATAATACTACTATGTAAGGGAAGGCTAAAGAAAGTTCTTTTTTGAGCAGAAATAATCTTGTAGGTATTAAAACCAAATATTTAGTTAGTAGATAAAATGTCATTCTGAACAGAGAAGACAGGGAAAACACATTTCCCAGGTAAAACAAGCATAAAAGAAACAATTAGAAAATGTCATCACTGTCCTGTGACTACACAAAGCAAACGTGGAAAGATTTTTAATTACAGTCTCGATGTCAGGGAAATTAATGTGATTAAAATGAAATTATACCTGCCAGTATAATATTTAACAATTTTCAGCAAGAATCTCAAAGTAAATATCAAAGCAGGTGAAGAAATCAAGGACCAGTGTCTTCATTCCTCAGAAAGAAATGTTAACATACCAGCATTTCTTTGACTGTTATCAATCTTGTCTAAAACCTCTGCATTTTTTTAAACAGAGAGCTGTAGCTCTGCTTTTTACACCTTTTGATTTGCAATATTCCTCAGCAGCAGTCATATGCAAAATGAGCTGCCTCATTTCTCCTTCTTTGTCTTGATAACAGCAACCCTAAATTTATGAGAATTTTTTATATTTCTAAAGGTATGATGTAATATTTAACTGTCATCAGTTTGACCATTAGTAGATATTAAAATCAAATAATCTATTTGTTTGATCAAGACAGAAAATCAGTCTCTTCTGATCAGTCAACCATGTTCCATTTTTTAATTATTATTCACAATAGAATTTTAGAAATGAAACCTGATATTACACTTGAGAGTAATTTAATGTAATATATTATAATACATCCTTTGTGGATAGCTTCTACTGATATCATGATACCACAGGATTTTTTGAGATTGGAAGACCTTTGCTATTAACACATTAGTGATGGTAATAATGGTAAGAAACGGCTCTTTACACTGATCATGCTAATATTTCTCCAAATCACTCTATAGTTCTTGCTTGTGTTTGTTTAGTTGTGGTTTGTTAGGGGTTATTTTTTTTTTGTTTGTTTGTTTGTTTTCTTGAATTCTGAACTTAAAGCTTTCAAAAGTTTGTCTTCAGAAGGCAGGTTTGTATATACTGACAGTGCTAATCTTGTTAAAAGTAATCTCTTCAACTAGGCCTCGGAAATGGTTTCTCTTCCTTTAAAGTCTGGAAAATGCCAAAAGGTGTCCTTTTAATTTTATTTTTATTTTTTCATCCTACTGTGTCTCATTATAACCTGCAACTAGCAAGAATGCTTGAAGTTAAATATTCACAATGACCCACAAACCTAACAACCTTTATCTACATAATTGTATCTATATTGTATCTGTTACAGTTTATTGGTGTTCTAACAAATTGGTGCCCTCTGTGAAGTGAGTTTGTGAAGAAAGACTGAGAAATATTTATATAATCAAGCTTCTCAGGTGGTGCTGTCAAACCATTAGAGTAGTTTACCCAAACCTTAGTTAACATTTTAAAAGAAGCAGCCTTCTTTAATTGTAATCTTTGTTACAACAACGCACAGGCATCTTCCTAAATGACTGATTGTAGAATTAAAATGATATTTTGGATATGTTTGAGACAATTGAAAGCACCAGTTCAGAACATGGTTTAGGCATATATTTTATTGATTACTAAATAATTGACTTAAAATTGTTTTAATATTATGATTTGGATCTATCTCACCTAGCTCTAGGCACCAGTAACTGCATAGTCTAAGCTAGCTAGCCATCTCCTTAGAGAACCAATAAAATTAAGAGAGGTGGGGCTGTGGGATATGTCCTGTCCCCGCCAATGGAATGCAGCCTGCAATGAGTGACGTCCCTGGTCCTAGGAGACCAAGGCAATGTTAAGCAGGCAGGGCAGAAGAACAGCAATGGATCTGCTGACTAAAACAGTTGACACTGAGTACCACATGCTCACTAGACGTATACTTCAGTGATCTTAACCAATGAACAGCCTAAACTGGGGCTAATGGGCTGAATACCCGTCAGCAGGTGGAGCACCATAGCTGTGTCTCAAGAGCGCAGCTTCCTCTTTAATTTTAGACAGCAGGAATTTCAACTGCTCTGAAACCACACAGTGAGATTAGTCAGAGCTCAATATATGGAGGTAACTGGGACACTTGCTTCAGAAATGTATCCTGATCCAAATTAGAATGCTAACACGTTCTTAGGTTTGACAACAGGTACCTAAAAAATTCAGCTGAAAATTGTCTTTCTTTTCTAGTTTTGCCTTGCAGAGGTGGAAAGTGAGAAATTAAGGCAAAACATAAAAGTTGTCTAATATGAGGGTCAAGTTCTGAAATTTGTGGAGTGCTACAAATATCCACTAACTTCCATTATGGATGTTAGATTAAAACTACAGTTCATTTTCCCTGAGCAGGCAATAATAAAAAGTTTTCATCTTTTGTTTTTATCTCCAAATTTATTAATCATAGTTGGTAATTAAAAAAAGGAACTGAAATCATTTCACTTTACCCTGCCATCATTTGTTTTAGTTACCAAATAAGCAAAATTCCAGTAGATGTAAGAACACACTTTTATTCTTAAAACATAATTTTGAGACATGAAATCAAGGAGACTTGACTTTTATAACTGATAATTGAAAAAAATATAGATTGACAAGAGCAGAACAATAAAGTCTTTATGGTATATATCTGTTATAAAAGATTTATTTTGTTTTGAAAAGCCTATGGAAGTATATGCAGTCTTCATTAAGTTCAATACTTGTTTATATTTAATGCAGTAAAATACTACTTTTTTAAAACCTGCAAGGATAAAAAAAAAATTGGCTAAAGAAACATGTTTTACTACACAGCTCCAAAAGATAAAGCAGATTCTTTTGCAACTGAAAGAGAGAAGACAATCTGAGGGACCTTCCTTTGCACTGCTACTGGCATAACAAGGTCTCTTAGGATGCAGCTCTTTGCAATCACTATTTTATTAAATGTCAGAAAGTGTAATGTTGAAGACATGCATTGAAGGCTCATGTAATGTAGCTTACCTTACACACATAACCTTCACGAAAACATCTTCCAAACCTGCTTGATAAAAGATTTATGGCATCATGCAAGTTGAATGCACTAATGGCTTTCCCTGATGAATCCCACAGCAGTCATGCTGCCTGGAAAATGCCAAGGTATAGCTCGGCACTTAAGCATCACAACTATAGACTAGTTAGAAGAAAAAGTTCTAGGGCATAGAAGATAAAATATTAAAATATATGAAAGTCTTAAGTCTAAAAGTTTAAAAACCTTCTGCATTTTGTGGTATTTAACAAGCATTAAATTTTGCATATTAAGGGTCTTAGGAGTGGTATATATCTTACTTGTAACTCACTACATTTCCACAGTTATACTATTTCTTGGCAAAGTAAATCGTACATCTAAAATAATAGAACATAATTAATATAAAGTAATTTAAAATTAAATTGTTTTTCAACATCTAAAAGAATTAAGGTCTCACATCCTCATTGGTGTTCAATAGCAGCAGTGTGTCTTCTAGAGGATTATAAAATTCTTAGCTATAATTGTCAAGTTCATTGCTAAATGATAATCAAAAAGAAGTTGTTTTAAGTTGGATAAATTAAAAGTACTATAGCAGAAGAGACAAAATAAAACACAATTATGATAACACTTGCTGGAGATGTGGAAGTTCTTGAGATTGTCATTCCCCAACCTATACTGGAACCTGGGGTTGTTCCTGCCCAGATGCAAGACCCTACACTTTCCCGTGTTATATTTCATTTTTTCCCCGCCCATCTCTTTTTTTTTTCTGTAGATGGCAACCCAACCTCTTAGCATGTCAGCCACTCCTCCCAGCTTGGTGTCATCAACAAACTTGCTGATAGTACACTCAATTCCCTCAGCTAAGTCATTGATGAATATATTGAATAACACTGGTCCCAGCACCAACCGCTGAGGCCCTCCACTAGATACAGGCCTCCAAGTGGACTCCGCCCCATTGACCACGACTCTCTGGCTTCTACCCTTCAGCCAGTTCAGGATCTACCTCACTACCCCATCATCCAGTCCACACTTCCTCAGTTTAGCT
>NW_009731910.1:0-2175 GCF_000703405.1 Apaloderma vittatum | reverse complement strand
GAGATAGCCTGCCCGTGGTGACGATACCTGCTTGTGTTCCATTGCCGAAGACGATTCTGTTGTGTTCTGATGTTTTTACGACACTTGCGGTCCTTAAAAGTCGATGTACTTGAATTGATGACTAGAAAATTGTACTAACCCCTGCAGGAGTACAGTGCCTTGAATTTTAACTTTTCAGTTCCAGCTGGAAAGAGATGTAAAATCATTTGGAAGGTGTAATTGTATTTACAATCCGCGCGTGAGTTGAAGTTCTTTTTGTTCGCAACGATACTGGAGGTTTATAGTCGATGTCCTTCATCGGTTTCCTTCTGCTGTAAATGCTTTTACTTTAAATCGTGGGATGAAATTTTTCATTTCTGAAGCTTTTGGGAAAATAATAATAATTGTGAGGTGGGATTTGTCAGCAGCGCTGATCAAAAACTTGTCTGTGTTTGCACGAGGAGTTAGTGAAATGCGCATTTTAAAATAGGAGCATTTACAGAGAGACCCAAGGAAGTTGTATATAGGGACGGGTAATAGCTTCGGGCAGTGCAATTCATTCCCTTTCCCAGTCTTTGGAAAAGTTGTTGTAGACGGGAATTTATTTCTCCAACAGGCAGGCAAAGGCTGTTTCCTTCTGGATCAGCGGCGAATTGGATTACATTTTCTTTCCCCTACTGGACTTTTATAATTTAGTTGAATTACAAATTCATATGTGTTTCATAAGCGAAGAAATCTAACCTAGATCTTGATTGTAGGAGAAACGTGTCTCCAGGTTGCTGTCAGAAGCGTGTAAGTACAGCACGCACGCGTGTTCTGGCTCCGGTCCGGCCGCCGAGGTTGAGAGCTGTAGTTTGCCCCTGATGTGCTATAGCAGTATTTACGCCGAAACGAAATAAAAATGTGAAGCTTTTTCATATCTGATACTTCAGTTTTGGAGTCTCGACGCTTTTTCTTTGAAAATTCTTTTTATTTTTGTGGGATGTTTGGGGGGTTTTTTTAATTTATTTAATTTATTTCGTTTTTTAGTTTTCATTCAGTTTGCGCTCTAGGTGGCACGGACACCTCTCTCCTATTTGAAAATTGCTTTTTGCCTGTTTTACTGCGCGCGGAGTCTCCACCTGCACCTCTCGGTCTAAAGGCGCAAGGAAAAGCACTAAAACTGATTTGCTCATGGTAAGTCTCCTTCCCCTCGAAGGCGCTAAGGGCAGGTGTTACGGGCACAGGGCGCGACCCCGAAGGCATGTTGCTCGACCGCAGCGACGTTTCGTGCTGTCTGCTGAAGGGCAGAGATGTGCTGCCAAGCTGTGAATTGTATAGTTCTATTGTACTTTGAGCATTTTATCTGTCTAAATTATTTTGTTTGTACCCTTTGAATATATTATTCCATCAATTCAGTTAGAATTGGATTTTATAGACAATTTTGCAGAGTCTTCTGCCTGGGCAAAACACTTACTGTAGTAAGAGATTTCTGTTCTCTGTAACATGTATCTTTTAATTTGTTTGGGTTTTTTCAGATTCATGTCTGTATGCTTCATGAGCAAACATGGAAAATATGTTCTCACACCGGTTTTCCTTCGGCTTGCACTGAACCTTACAGTTTATGTCGCTATTGCCTGTTGTATAGTCCATCCCTTGTATACTGACAAAGTCAGTGGCACTAAAAACCCCCCAAGAAATTGTATAGATTGAAAAGAAGAGAAATAAACATTTTGTGCTTGAAAACTGTGTGAAAAACCCAGTGTTTTTCTAAAGCGTAGAATTGTGTCGCTTCCCAGCTCTTCCGGGTAACTCTTTTATTTTCCAGTCTCTTGTGCAGGAGGAGCGGCCGCGATGCCCCCGCTGGTTCTGGGGTTCTGCCCACAAAATCACCACGTCCCACCTCTTGGCCACTGTAGACGGGAGACGCTGCTCCAGAAACCGCGTAGTTGCCACCTCACAGGTTATGTTGCTTGTAAGCCCTGGCCCGCTGTGGCGTTTCTGCCGTTCTTCTGCCGCCGGGCAGAGCAGACCGGGCCGTTAGGTGGGTTCCTTTACGCAGGCGTTGTCTTCCGTATCGGTGGTGGCGCACGTGAGGATGCTGGAGTTTGGTAGGTGGTGAAAGGGGCACGTGGGCCGCGTCTCTCCTACACCACAAAGCACTAGGAAAGCCCTTTTAGCTTGATCCCGGCATCGTTTAAGCACGAGGAAGCGAAG
>NW_009731909.1:10892-26478 GCF_000703405.1 Apaloderma vittatum | reverse complement strand
CCCATATACTTGTTACCAGGTCTTGAAGGAAAGGGTAGCTTTAACAGGCAGTTTGGAAGAAGTGTACTTAAAACACAGACTTACATGAAAAGAGGGTATGGTGGACAGGCCAGAAGTGGTGACCCTTGCTAATACCATGTTGACATGTGAGAGGACATAAAAAAAGGCAGCAAATACAGAGGCAGTGGCATAGATCTATATTATTAGAGAGGCCTACAAAACCCACCTACATATTTAACAAAAGGCTCTTCTGTAATAAAAGCCTAAAGCTGGTTTGTGAGATTTAATCTGTCAAATCCCAGACAATTTGCAGTTCACTTACTCCCAGTGACAAAGTATGGCTTTGAAATACAAATCAATTTGGAATACAGGAAAAAGCTCATAAAAAAAAACCCAAACCAAACCCCCAACAACTTGAGACCTGTGGTTTGTGCCATCTCTTACTTTGCACATACTTAATTACTTTAAAACTACTACTATAATTGAGTGAAAACACATCTCATCTTCATGCGTTCCTTCTAGGAAATAAAAATATCACAGAAATGATTGACAATACAGAGGGAAATACACTTTCTCCTCATTGAATCAATGTACTTGTTAGTTCAAGCTCATCATAGGTTTAAAGTGGCCCTATGACGGGCTTAAAGCTAACATTCACAAATTAAACTTGAATGAGTAATCACCTGCATTCAGACGAAGATGAGAGAACAAATTCAGGGCTAATTAAAAATCTTCTCAATGGAAAATGTTAAACCGTTAATATTTATGATTTCTATTTCACAATTGTCTGTATTCCTCTGTTATGACTGATCCTTCCCCAATTCAGAGAAAGATGATATCAGCTGTATTTTTAAACAGCTAGCAAAGGTTTTCCCTTTCCTTTTCATATCTTTTCTCCCGCTCTATCGTTGTCTGTAATCTAACATTAATGTCAGCATCTGGTTCTTCACTGTATACTGAAGTTACAAAACTATGAATTCCACTGTACTTTTCAGTATTGTCTTCCTTGGTATCTAACACATGTACATTGTCCACTAAGCACATTTCTCCTTTCTCCCATTTATTGTAATGTCTTTTCCCATAACGTACAACAAGCCAGTGAAGCAAGAGGTTTACTACCAGGAAAGCTATGGATCACAGGAGAATGTAATAATTCAGGATGTGTCACTCCCGCAAGAGATTACTACAGGTTGATGTACTGGACAGCTAACAAGCGTATGCCCACAATTCCCGTAACATAACTGTTGCAATGTTTACACTCGTATTTCCAAAGCTGAAAGGGACATTTACTGTTCTCAATAATAGATGGGTTTGGCTTATTATTATTACAGGTCCGTAGTACAGGTACATGAGGGACCAGTCATTCCAGCCTGATGCAACACCAGGCATTGCTATGGGCGCCCTCAAAGTTCCTTACAGCATTTAGGATGTTGTTTTCATTACTACGGCATTTCCACAGGTATGTTTTATTTTACTTTGGAAAAAAAAACCCACCTTCTATGGCTTTCGGGATATTAAAGAAAATACCAACAGATTCCAATATGGTGCGTATTAGTTGTTTCTGTATTTGACCATGAATATTGGGGGTTGATGAGGAGAAGTACTTATGTGATGTCTGTCCTTCAAGACCTCTAAAACGAGCTTGCTCCAGGCTGCGAGATGTCTTAGGTGCATTTAGCGATAAGGCAGGCCCTAAAGCCATATTGCAGCCTGTCTGACACAACTCTGTCTCCTCCTGTTGTTCTTCCACATTTTCTCCTCTGACAGTTCCAGATTTGTGGAGCACCTTTCTTCTTGATTTTTGGAGAGGTATGAAAATCAGAAAACCATTTAAACCCTGTTCAACTATTTCAACAGGTGCACATCAATAGCTCAAACTAGAACAAAAATCTTACCTGCTTAAATCTTTCATGCAAATGCCCATAAATACTTACCATGATTAACTGAGCAGCTTCTTTAATACCATTTATAGGCTATTTTTAAAAATTCTAGTAAGAAAATTATAGTACTAATCATACTGTTGTATAATAACTTGCAGCTAAAATGCTGCATGTCACTTATAAGGAGAAAGAACTAATTAGACAAAGCTCAAAACATTAGAAGAAATGGGCTTTGCTCTAAGAACAGTCACAGGGTTCAAAGTACTGCACATCCTCATTGAGTATGGGATTAAAAAATTATTTGAAAGAGACTCTATGTAAAATATTCCTGAACAAGAAGCTTCCCGGAGAAAAAGAATCATTCCAACTGCTCAACTCTGTCTGCTTCAGAAGCTTCCACCTCCCTTACCAAAACTATCCTATACGGCTGCAGTGCACGAACTAGACTGGATTTTAAAAGGAACGTACTGCTACTTCTTTATTTTCTGAAGCCTCAGGCAGGTACTGGTTTCCAAATCACTTGGGTTCTCAGTGAGAATTGCTTCCTATTTTTAGATCAAAAACCATCTCGAAAATGCAATCGGGAAAAATATTTCAGTGCTTATCAGAAGAGTTTTTATTTCTTAATGACAGCAGAGGCAATGGAAGGATTAGAATACAGAGTTTGAAGAACCTTTTATGGGCTTGTGGAAGTAAGGGTGGTTTTTGATAAAGCTGGGCATCCTGTGAAAGCTTGTGATGACTGTACTCTGTAGAAAACACACATGAACTTGAGGCCACATCTGGTAACAGCTGACATTATGATCAACTACTACCTTTTTGTACTTACTTCACTGCTTTTGACTGATAGGTTTGCTCTAGGTAGATGTCCTGATCACCAAACCTGGAGACTACAGAAATGGGGATTACTGTGGTTAGCTCTGCATCTCATGACGGGGATGCAGTCTTTCAGTTACACCTGGCCACCTCATTGCCACTGATGCTTAAGGACTTCCATGGCCTCAGAAAGTCATAAAGAACCTCAAGTTTTACTTTAGGCTACATATGTGAGTAAAGAAGTAAAAAGTGACGTGAAGCCTTTTAAAATCTACTTCTTTCTTGTGCCTGCTGTCCATTTGTAAGCAACTGCTCTTCATATCTCCTCTAATGACACAGGCTCTGAATATGCTGGAGACAATTCTGTTTAACCTTCATTTAAGATAATTCTAGAGCTGGATTTTGCTTGTGTGCTGGTGACATCTGTTGCAGTCTCATCTCTTTTCACTGGCTCACATCTACATATGGATGTTGTGCAAGTACCAGCTCTCTGCTTACTGACTTCAGGGCCTATTTGTCCACAGAATTCTCCAGTTCTGCTCCAAGACACAGGATGCGAATTAGCACAAGGTCAAACCCAACATGATGCTGGGCTACAGAGTGGGACCATAACACAAAGTACTGAAAGGGATGCTTTCAGGGAGCTCCTCCTAACAAAAGTACTCTCTTTCCCACATGTCTTCTGACAAAGAGCAAACTGCTCATGAATGGTCAGTTTGTTTGCAAGAGGTCCCTTAGCTAGTATCAAAATTTAGTGTGTTACTGCAAAGTTAATTGACTACGACTAGTTTTAAGCATTAGTGTTTCAAATCTAAACAGTGTCCTCCATTGTTTCCTCAGTCCCCTTCCTCTGGTCTCCAGACAGACGTAGAGGATACTTGTTTTACCAGATGTGCTTTACAGTTGATGCTCTGGTTCCTGTTCCTCAGAAAGCAAAGCAAGGAAGTAAGGAAATTTTTGCTCCAGTAGTTATTAAGATGGTATCACTTTTGCCCAGTAACAGGAAAGGAGTGTATGTATTGCAATAGAAAGGACTTGGTAATATTGACCTCTTTGCCTCCCCACGGCATCTGACAAGAGACTGAGCAATGTTCTCAAACCAAAACAAGACCTGAAAATGTAACAAGATTACAACATTCAGGTAACAGGTTTAGCACAGCACATACAGTAAGGCAGAAGGTAATGCTGAAAGTACTAAAAAAATACACATTTTCCAAGTGTACAGATAGATGAAGACATGTAAAAACCTGTTCCACATTGAAACCAACGGGATCGAAACATGCTTTTAAGTCAGTCACAGTCAGACTGTTCCTGTCACTTCTTTCTGAACACCCCTCTCACAAGTCCTAGCCCTTTGAGATTCAGAGAGGATCATCTGAGTTGCTTTTTTTTGCCCTCAAGGTCAAAGGCAATCCACTGCTTTTTTCAACAGATACGGAATCAGGCCCCTGATTTTCATCTTACTATTAACGCTAGGGAGCTACATGCCACCAAGCAGCTCCCTCGAGCTACTCATTTTCAATTCCTGGTTTGAAGATACAGAGGTGCCCCAGATCACGTGCCAGGTGTATTTTTAAATGCTTTCCAGTCTCTGCTGGTGCACTCTTAGTTGCATTCCTGATTGCTTCCCTTTCACACCATGGCTCTGAGTGACCTATGCAGTCTTGTCTTTAGAGCAGTATGTCTGCACAGATGACTTGCAGTCATCTCGTTCTATCTCTGGTCTTTTCTGCCCAGTCAGGACTCTCTTTCCTCCCATTTCCCTCTTGATAATACGTTGATGAACCTATCACCTATAATAAAATTCATGTTTGGAAGAAAAAAACAATCCACCACCAAATCTCAAACCCCTGTTCTTGTTTAAATGGGTAACCACTCTGTTTTACAGAGCCCACAACAGAGTTGTGCTTGCCAATTTCTCTCTTCAATTCCAGTAACATATTGCTAAATTAGGTGAACTTAAGGGATATGGTCTTCTACCACTGCATTCATAAAAGATCTGAACCAACCAATGGAAACATGGATGATGATATATGTGTAGCTGGCATATCCAGCATGCATTTATTGTTATTAAATATGTAGTTTACCTTTCTGCCCATGTCGACTGCTAAATTTATCTCCAATTTCTGGACGTCTAGTTTGCCTCAACAACATTTTGATCAAGAAAGCATCCTCCGCATTTGACGAAATCATTACTTTTTCAATATAAGAATCAGTTGCACCTTTGTAGCTAGAACAAGACAACAAAACGTGAGTTTTACATTTATGAACCAAACACAAGTTACAAACAAGTATCTGTGTATTGTTAAGCTTCTGGCCAAACTAGTCTTCATGGAACATACTTATGAGAGGTCGATGGAGCAAAGATTATAGGTATAAAAAGTTCCTAAGTACGGTACATTTCCGGAACATAAAAGGTTTAAGAGATGTAATAGAAACAAGGGGAGAATTAAACTGAAACTGTAAAGAAATTGTCACTTGGGCTCTTTTTGACAGCAAGAAGCTTCCTAGTATATTGCAAAATTTTGATCTTCAGTTAAACAAACAAAAGCCTAATAGAGAGTTATAGTTGAATAAGAGAGTTTAAGGAATACACCATGAATATTTAAGGACAAAATTATGGCATAACATCCTGACTGAAACTCTGTATCAGGTGCAGGTGTGGAAATGAACCAAGGGCAGAACACAGGATGAGGTACAGACAGAGATGAACTCTAGAGTCCAAGATGCAGAGACTTTAGAAGGACAGGAGAAAAAGAAAAAGAAAAAAAGGAGTAGGCATGACAGAGCAGGAACAAAATTATTCTGGTAGCAGCTTTTTAATATATATTGCAGACTGAAGGTAGAGCACATTTAATACCTTATTTAGGAGATTATTTCATCTTGTTGTTCAGGTAGCTGAGATGGTCAAACTATGATACCTAAATTCAGAGCCCTGGATCTATTTCTTTACCTGGCAGGATTACCTCTTTCCTACTGATAATTACACTGTTGCCTCACTTCTTTATTAATATCTTGTAGGAGTAAACTAGACTGTTGGTTATGAAACACACAGAAGCGCAGCAAAGTTAATTCTGCCCTTCTGATCTGGGCACCAATTGCTCACCTTGCTCTGCTAATTTACAGAACTGTCAAGGCTCTTCCTGACAAGAGTGAAGACCACTTATTTGCTTGTTTGTTGTAACATTTAAAGCAAAATTTTCATCTCATACCGTGGAAGCCCTCTCCTGTTCTTTCAGGATGGGATGGGAAAAGCTCTTACTGACTGTCCTTTCCCATTCCATGGTGCCTCGGTAAAGGATGTCTAACTGGAGTGGCCAGAACAAGCTGACTGTGAGCCTCCCAGACAGAAAGGCCTCCATCTCCTGGCCTCCTGCCTGGCAAGGTGAAGGCTGGGCACCAGTCAGCATTGGGCATTTTCTCTGAAAGCTGGTATGGAGGAGAGGTGCTCCCTCACAAGTACACACATGCTCTCTGCCCTCCCACTTATCCTGCTTTTCTCCTGTTTCTCCATCATTTCATCCATGAGTGACTCCTCTACACCCTATCGCTGTCTTAGCTCTCCCCTCAGTTTCTCCCGGGAGTCTACTCAGTGATTCCTCTCTGTGCATATGTCTTCAGGAGAGGTCCTCCTGCTCTTTGCAATTCCAGCCTTTCAGGTGTCAGAATCTAACTCACTAGTGATTAAGTGGTTAGGCACTTCTGAAAATAACCTGGGCTCTGAAAAATCCTGTGAAGAATCAATACCTTGAGAACTAGGTCTAATTTGCATTTCCTTTGCAATTCCTTTGACTTTTCTAGGGCTGAGTATTTTCTTGGATACCTCTCCTCCACATAGGTTCCCCAACTATAAGCGATCATGCAACATACGTTACTGGCACATCTTTGTACTGCGGCTGCTGAGGCACACTACTTCCTTCCAGAGGTGTCTGGGTCACAGTCGGCATAGATTTGTTCACAAGGACTTGCTTATTTTCTACTTTTTCACCTGTGAAGAATGAGACAAAAAGCACCATGAAAATATCTGGCTACCTATATGTTAGAAATATATTTTAAGCTTTAAAAAAAGGTAAGCTGGAAGACAAACTGGGAGGAACGTGTCCAGGAAGTATGCCATGTTATGGCTTGGTAAGGGAATCATTAAATTAGCTTGTTTGGTAAACCAAAACAGAACAGCTTGCATGCTGCATGCACCATGAGAACAGTTATTCAACATACCCTGGGTCTAAAGAATACACAAAACCATCTGAAGTAATCTGGCTTAAGACTGGCAAAAATTAACAAGCAACACCAACAGCCAAATTTTAGAAACTCACACCTACATTCAGGACATCACATCATTTCCACAACGAGTTGTGCAAGACTACTTTCAGCCTCTCCTTCCAATTACTGTTTCCTGTTGCTTCTGGTCTCATACATAGTATTTTCCTCTCCACTTCTTTATTCTACCCTTCACATAGCAAACCAGATCAGGAGCATGCCCAGTGATACCGATAATGCAGGTCAAGTACCTGCCTCCCACCTCCTCCACAAAATTACACTGAACTTCAGTCTATGTCTCTTTTCTGTCCACACAAACTATTTCAAAGGGGTTTTTACCTCCATGCTGAGAACAGCCTCAGTCCTATCTATCCTAATACTTCAGAAGATTGTTGCCTTTTTTAAAAATTAACTTTGAAAGCTCCATTGTGATGTGCTAAAGAGCAAAAATGATCAAATTGTGTTGCTACAATGGAATTAAGCTAGGTGCCTTTTACAGGACCTTTCTTACTAGATCTCAGCAGATCTATCAAGCTGTTTCCTAACTGAAGGATGACAGTATGGGAAGACTGTTTCTCAAATCTATTTCCATTGGAAAGTTATACACCTATCCTTGTAACTAAATGTAGTTGAATTTTTTTTTCTTATCTCTCTCCAACCATATTTCTAAAGTCTTAAAAATGGAAGCTCTAACCTCTGCAAACAGCTGCATTAACTGACAACATGCTAGGATGTTTTCACGTATGAAATCAAAATAATAAGGTATCTAAAAAAAACGATGACAGAACATATGAGAGACAGTAAAAAATGACAGTATTAAAAGCTCTCCAATTTGGGGATATAAGAAGAATACAAGTTCTAATGCTTCAGTAGATTCACACTGTTAAAGATTCACTCTTCTACTTAAAGTTCCCTTTTCTCATGCACAAAAAAACCCCCAACAACTGGTATCATGCTGCTTTCAGAAAATAACTTTTTTTAACTTTCCATTACAATGTTGTTACCTTCAAGGAAGAAGAAAACTACACAAAGTATAAAGTGTACAAGACGTATTAAGAGACCATTAATTTCTACCTCAGATTATGAACATGCCATGACTGAACATGCAGTTTGACAAACCTGGCGAGCAGATACCATCAGCATCCAAAATTTCATGGCGCCAGATTGGTTTACGAGTAGCTGCATCCAACATCGGACCCATAACTTTATCAAATGTCTGGTTTGTGTAACGCTTCAGTGTACACTTGGCATTCTTATATACAAGACATCTTCCAAATCCTAAAATGTAACACAAGCTCATCAATCTAGGAGTTCAAAGATTATAACATATTATCAGAATAAAACAAAAATGCTGATCCATCTGCTGAGCTATAGAATATAAAATAATTTTTTATTAGTTAGATTATTCACTGTCTTGGATAAGCATAACATTGTACATGGATATCTAGTAGCCCACAATTTAAAAATCAGATAAGGCATGCTACTTTTTTTAGACACTAGATCATGGGCCATGACATACATGCAACATTTCTCTTACCTTTGGTGGTGCAAAAGGAGAAGGGACTGTTAACACAATTAGAACAGCACCTCGTCCTTTTAGGAGTTCTAAGAAACCTGAACTTTTACTCGTGTTGCTGGTTGACACAAGTTAGCCTACCAGGAAAGTACTGATTAAATGTTTCATATCATCATCCCATTACACACTCTTCTCACAGCTGAAAGAATTCTGAATTACATATACTGTTATAAAATAGGTTTGTTTGGGGCTTTAGATGAGAAAAGTCACACCTCTGGAATTTCTCTCCAAGTACAGCAACCAGCCACAATACTAAACACTTTCACTGCATTTAGAATGACAAACAGGCAAGAGTAGGGCTTTCTAATAATCCTACTTTACTTTAGTTCATTTGAAAGATGGTTGTGGCCACATACAGTACATCTATATCTTCAGATTATGTCAAGTAACTCCTGACAAGCGCCACAGCTCTCCCTGCAAATTACCAGTCTACCAGAAAACATTCAGCTTTAAATCATGCCTGTTGTTGTTTCAGAAAAGGACGCATAAATTAAATGCGGCAGACATTAATGCCAAAGATACATGTCTAGGAATACTATTATTGCTGCCTAGCAACTAGGAGGAAGGGAGTGTGAGGGGGAATAAAGTGATGGAAGAATCTGATTTTGGCCACCCGAAACCAAAAACAATTTGATCTTCTCTCAAGGTAAATTATTTAGAAAAGAGAGAGAAGAGATACTAACTTTTCACGTAACTCTCCTCCAACTCCCAAAAGCATTAATCTAAAGTGCTGAAGAACTGTAGAGAGAGACAAGTTAGACTGAACAAACACAAGTTTCACTTAGTTACCCTCTAGTTGGTGCTTACATACTTCTACCTAAAACTACACTGCACCGAATAGATTTTACTTTTTTATTTTTAAGAAAGTAGGTCACTAGTTTGTCTCTGAATAAACAATAAATTATTTTGCTTTAGAAAATATTATTGTCTCTCAGAACATGCTACCGATATGCATTCCATTTCTTTCCCAAATACATTCAGAAATCTAATTTCACTTATTGCTTCTGTCACTTCTGAAAATGAGACCTCTCTGTTAGAAATGAACAAACGTTCAGTCAACCATCTGAAAAGCAACCGAATAGACTATCCAATACTTCACACTTTTAGTAAACTAAACATTTTCAGAAAGGAACAACTTACACTTCTTTATTTGAGATCAAAAGTTAGTCATTTTTAATTCTAATGTCCATACTCAGAAGTTACATGTTAGCAACTCCACTGCACTGTCGCAAGCATGGAATTATAGTCACAATTCATGCAGAAAACAAACAAAAGCATTCAAAGCAGTTTTGGAATTCAATTTCTTAATTGGAGATGCACCATTCATAACAGCAATAGAAGTTACAGGATAACGCCGCAAGGCAAGGAGTTTATGAAAACATGTGTTAGAACACACGCCAGACAAGCGGGAAAGAAAGGATGGTTCTTACCTCTGTCCAAAGAGGCCTTGTTTAAGACAAGAGCGTCTTCAATATCATAACCACTGTAGCTCATCACAGCGACTGTGGCATTCTGTCCAGCAGGCAGTTTCTCAAAATCTATCAGTTCAATTGTTTTTGTTTTTACCATTGGCTTTTGCGGATAGGCTAGGAGATACATAAGAGTATCTATCCTGTTTCTTTGATTGTATCCAATAGTACCTGTATGGAAAAGAAAAACAAAAGTATGTGAACATTAGTGAGTTTCCTAGAAATGTTTCGTCTAAAAAATTACCAAAATGCAAATTAACTAAAACTACACACTGAGGAATCTCATCTAATAATAGAAATTTGTCAGGAAAAGAAGGGAAGAAAAATCGTAAATACACCAAACCAAAACAATTTTACATTTGTCTATTTAAATAAAGTAGTAAGTGGCTTCTTAATTTTAGCTTCCAGAAAGAATTATTTTTTCTTAAATAGGGAAAACTTAAGCACCAAGACAAAAAGCACAACAACAAAAGAAATCAAAGTCAGGTCCTATAGGCCTGAATGCAAATAAGATTTCTTTTTTAATCATGACTCTGAATTAAACTGTAAGTACAAAGTTTGCTTGTATTGTTCTAACAGTCATAGGCTTGTTTTTTTGGAGGGCTGAATTTGCGTTCCACAGACCTGATCCAAAATTTCATGAGAATCAATAGAAAGACACCTATTGAGTTAAAGAGGAACTGTGGATCAAGCTCTGCGTCTTCCACATCATATTTCCTTCCTTTTCTGGGCAATAATTAGTTCAACAGCAGCCTGTGTTAGAATGTCACAAAGCATGAACAAAGCATGCAGTTAGCAGCAGCCAAGACTGATTTACTCTCTGAAATTAGAGGCATCATTGCTAGAAAGACTGCAGTAGAAGTTCCCTCACAATATATTTGTCTTTTTTACATGAAATTAATTTTAAATTTATGGTTCAGAATTCAATCCTTTGTATAGACCTCCCAGCTTGAGACTGAAATTTTTGGCCCTATCCCATCAGACTGCCAAAGTGTCTTCTGAAATCTGAGGAAAAAATAATTAACACCCAGCAGGGAAACATAAACCGTTGTGTAGCAGAACAAAAGTGAAGGTAATCATATGTTATTGGAGTTTGCTGTACCAGGACTATGCTATGTCTCTAAGCAATTAAGAAATTACTGTCTGAAAAGTTAAAGTTTTAAGTGCTAAATATTCTGCAGTACTTGTGCTTAGGAGGTAAGTCTTTCTAAAACTTTTTATTTTCTCCTGCAATTTCAGAGACTGTCAAATAAAGGTCAAAGCAGCCAGTGTATAATGAAGACTTCACATAGCCAGAATAAAGTAGAGCTAAACAGAAATCTGTTCTTAGGGGAGGCCAGCTTCACATTATATATGCATCTACTTGCAGTTTCCAAATGCCTGCATTTAAATAAAATGTCTAGAAAATCAAATATCTAGAACCAGGCAGCATCACAGGCATTTCCAAAGACCCATCCTGTCCCTGGCACTAAGCTCTCTCTCCTAAACCACCAGAGGCCTACTCTTCCCAAGGACGAGAATGGGGAGACAGCCCAGCAGACGCTTTCTGAAAAGAAACTCTTTTAACTGGCCCTTACACGCCTGGACTCTCCTTAGTTCCAGAAAGTTACAGGCATATTCAGACTTTTCAGATGCCAAGGAAGATTTGGTAGAGTTGACAGGCTTTACTCGTCTCTTGCTTTTGAGCAGTTGCCTTTTTGCCTTGTGTTTGGAGAAGGAAATTAATCATTCCTGAGTAGCATTTTCTGCCTCCAGTAAGAAATAAACCGGTAGGGTCTGGACTCACCAACACTGAAGACCTTCCCAATTACCCCCACGCTGGGAAGGCCCACCATCTGAAGGCCCTATTACTTCTGATATTCTCTTAGTCTAAGTATTAGACATTGGTTTCACTGTAGTTTGATTAAAAAAAAGAGAAAAAACCACACCTGTTTTTTCCCCACTATATATAACTAGGAAAATCTATTTCAAAGTGAAAAACTTCAGAGTTTTTGACCAATTTTTCCCTCTGCACCTAGAATGAATGAACTGTGTGCTTTCAGGATAGGTTGTCTGCTGTAGAGTTCATCTTAAAAGTTTCACGGATAGGTACATTTTCCTCTCATTGAGAGAAATCTTTTTCTAAGTCAGCTACACCAACTTTCAGTTCTGTGATGCCTGTAATTTTCTTTTCCTCTGAGACGCCTCTGTGCTCTACCTGCTGAGGTTCACTGGTTACAGATGCTAAGTTGAGATGAAGTCTGGAGCGCCTGTCATAGCTAAACTCATCCTTTATACTCCAGCAGCAATCTACAGAAGTCTCCTATATATCAAGCATTACGGATGAAGCTTTTACATTATTTCTCTCTCAGATGTTTCATGTATTTCAAAGTTGACATTTTTATCAGAGGTCCAGATAGGGTTAACAGAACTTTACTGTTTGTATCAGACCAGGAGCCATGAGTGACTGACAATATCTAGGCCTGAGTCTCAATAGCAAACTGTATTCAGACAGTTCTGCAGGAGTTCACTGCTGTATCATATATGTGTATATGTTTTCTATTTGATATCCTAGCAGGAAAGAAACTGGTTAGAGAATGATTCAAGAGCACAAGTGAAATGAATTAGCTAAAAATCATGCTGTACATCAGCATCATTTGTCCTAATTGCTACAATTTACTGGTTACACAAATGTCTTCTCTAGACTGGTTTAACAAAACACATCCCTTAACCACAATCTGCCTATTTAAAATTAAGAAGCAGTCCTCTTCTTCTGAGGACTGGTGAGTTGGGATGAGACCTCTGTGTGGGCACCGAAATGAAGGAAGTCACTAGCTTTACTTTTGTTTTCTCTCTGAAAGAACAGAGTCCTTGTTTGCTTCAGCCAAACAGCCAAGTAGAAGTATAATTAAAGCTCCCCATAACAAATCCTGCTCACAGTGACCCACAGTTATAATTATCCCAACAGCAAGGACCAATTTTTTCATTAGTAATTAGCCCTGTTCAAGGCAAAACACACAAAGTTGATCTGGATACCACAAAGATAATTTTCTTGCTTTTCTCAGCAATCGGTATATTGTGAATGTATATGTGCATTCTTTGCCTTTTTCCCTGACAAGTTTTTTTTTTCTTCTAAAGTACCATTTGATCATTCTTTAGTGTGAAGTAATGACTACAAAAATGCTATCTATTGCTACTCAGCATAAATGGGACATTGTTATTCTGCCGTAGAAAGTTATAAGAACTCACCAGAACAAACAGTCAGTTCGAGTGTTTATGCAGTTCTCAGATGTATTACTTATACCAACATCAAACTGCACGATCAAAATTAACAAGGATGCAGAAATCAGTCTACTTAGTTATGAGCCAAAAGGGCAATTACTGCACATGCCAAAGAAAGAACTGCTGTATTTCCATATTTTCTCTGACTTCACCATGGATCTTCTGCTGTTTTGTCCTTTCATATCGGCATAAGGCAACAGTTTTAAAATGCTGCCCTGAACCGTGTGAGGAGGGCTCCAACTCAGCTCAGAGGGATTTTTGCAGTACGTGTATTAAGCAATCTGGATGTTCAACATTTAAAATACTCTTTTCCCCGTGAAAAAGATTAAAAATTCAGTTTAAAAGATTATGGATAAACTGGGGGAAGTAGTCTGGCTCACTTTTGTCTCAGCACCTCTGTGCCTGCTACCAGGGAGAGAAGAGCCGGCAAAAAGAGACTGTGTTGCAGAGCACAAACGCTGGTCCCCAAAGAGCAGCGGCAGAACTGAGCCCTGGCCACAAAGCACTCAGGTCCAGCTGTGATGACCAGCAACAGCCAGTGTTGCTTCGACGCCTGTTTTGCTTCTCTGCCGATAGGCTTGCCGCACGAAATTTGGGAGCACTGTAGCTCCCAGCCCACCAACGAGCCTTTCACAACTGTCAAAACACAACAACCCCTAGCACTTGGGTCCTTGAAGCACATTCATCTTCTCAACTCAACTCTAACATATTCAGCTAGCACAAGGCAAAGCAGCATATAAAGGGCTTCGCTATTTCACAGGAGGAGAGCAGAATGTGCATGACACAGTAAGAGGGCTGGGGTTTTTTGTAATACCAAAGAAGTTTCTTCAGCACAAACCTCTGCAACAAAGTTCTCACCACTTACCACTCTCCCATCAAATACTTTCTGCTTCTTCCCAGGTTAAAGTAATAAATAAAACCACCCACGCCCTCCTTTCAGTACTCAAGACATGCATTACGACATTTGGGTTGAAACTGCGGCGCACAGCTGGGCTGTGAGAGCGTACAGCTTGCTTTGTGTACCCACACCACCGCTCTCACAGATGCGCGAGTGCATGTGCAATATGGTGGATTACCGGCAGAAAAATGTGCTATGTTTTTATTTCTTACATTAGGCTTTCATACATTAGGCTTCACAGTCAGAGGCACGCTGTGTAAAACTGACTGATTTTCTATGTCTTAATGGAATTGAAAAACTCCATTTAAAATTATTTCTCTGACTGTAGGAGCCTTTGGTCCTCTTAAACATTATTTTAGCAACACACGGAATGCAAATAGTACAGACTCTTGTATTTTAATCTTAAACGCGTCTCATATTTTAAGCCACAGTTGCTAACTTTGCACTGAAATGTCAAACTTCAAGTGAGGTCCTTGCAGCTTCTGTCTTATTTGCCACCTAATCGTAACTTCCCTTCAGTCTTACAGTTCAACTTGCAACATATGGCAATTTATCTCTGCCAAAGTAGAGGGATTTCATTTCAATTTCTTTTCACTGAAATACAGTTTGTTCACTAAGCATAGCCTTAGTCCTCCGAGATGACTCATTTTGCCCATGACAGGGAGGTATTTTTCAGGACATTTAATGTTATCCTGCAGAAACATTTTAATACTTAACACTCGTCAGGGATACTAGATTATAGATCCCACTTCAAGCTCTGATGTCCATCCTCCATTTGCTTGTGCTTTCTCACCCTTTCCTACCCCTGACGTTGCTTATAAAAAAAGCAGGGCTGTGCAAAGTTGCGGGCACAGTCCTGTGACATAGTCAGAGGGGGTCAGTGTTGAGTAGCTCAAGGCCCTCCTCTCCCAGTCTAAACCCCGGGGGATCCCTCCATGCCCCCAGGTTTTGACAGCCAAGGGAGTGACACAGTGGACTTGGACATGAGACATTCCACACAGAAAATGCTGCTCTGAAATTTCAGGATGGGGAAAGAAAGCAAGGAGGGTGGACAGTTACTTAAAAGTGGGAGTTTGAAGCACTACATCATGTCTCTTCATAAATACAAACAGAAAAAAAAGTATGTGCAATGTTTCAGGAATATCCTCTAGGTCTCATCTGATCAATAAGTGTAGAGAAAAGTCTTTTCTGTCCCTATATATTGCCACTTATGGTGGCTTTTTTAAAAGCAGTTGCTACAAAAAGCTCCAGGTATTTGCAGATACTTCAGACAGAGCAAAATACAGCTCAGGTCATGTGCCAACTTTTAAAACGTACTTTTATCTAGCTGCTTATTCTTTGAGTCAGGTGTTTTGTCATAACAAACCAAAACAAAGGCTTTTTTTATTGCTCAAGATATTCAATGGCTTTTGTGGTCCTAGCGTCA
>NW_009731909.1:7266-10861 GCF_000703405.1 Apaloderma vittatum | reverse complement strand
CAGGAACGTCAGAGGATTGTATCCAAGGAGCTAAATGTGCAAGACCTAGGGTCAAAGCAGCTGAATACACCAACCTCAGAAAACACAGACAATGAATTGCAAATGACACTCAAAACAAAACGGGAAAAAAACCTTCACACAGAAAACTACAAAAGAACTCCACAGATACTGAATTGGCTTTCTGTACACACTGATCCTGCTTAACTGTGTGTGGTAACTAACCAAACCTTCTGAGACTAATAGTCATAAAACAGAGCCTCGGGGGTGGGGGAAAGATAATGGGATGGGGGAGAACTGTAAGAAAAAAGATTGCATCGGTCCTTTTTTTTTTTTTTAATTTAAAGGATGGACATGCATCTGTTGCTATTTTCTGCTATTTTGATGCACTGAACATGACAGTTCAGCACAAGGAGGTTGCTTTGCTATTAATTCTGCAGGAGGAGTCTCACAAAAGGTGCAGTGTTTCAAGTTTGAACACGCCGCACCAAACAAATGGTTTAGTAAACCTAACAGAAGTGGTAGTTTTTTTCCTGACACAGAGTTGTTCTGCTGTAGCTCTCAACTTGCGAGCAAGCCATCCGTACAGGACAGGAAACTGGCACGAACAGCACAAGCCTGAATACAGCTGTCTGAGCTGAAGTGCTGCTGGTCAGGTTCTTCTTGGGACTCGCTCTGCCTTGCTCTGGGGCCATGCCACTCAGATGCTTTAACGCTCGTTTAGCTGTGTATTAAAGGAAGAACTTACCTCGTGTCAGTTACACACAACAGCAAATTTACAAAATGGTTGGGTTTTAACAATCAGCTATCACATTTGTAAAAAGAATTATTAGATGATCAGGAAATTAATTTTGTTTTGGTTGTTCTGCTGAGAGGCCACTACTTGCCCTCTTCATGCAAAAAAGAAAAAGCCCAAAATTCTGAACTTCAGTTGCAGGAAGTGTTCAAGTAACTAAGCACTCTCACATTTTGATTTCTCTTATTCTCTAATGTCAATGTAATGACTTATTTATTTATTTATTTACTTACTTACTTCTAGGGCACCTACTCAACTATTCAGGGAAATTCTCTTCCTGTGCTCTGTCTCTCTTTGTCAGAAAACTTTTTAAACTCTTTTTGTCTAGAAACCTACGGCACATTGCAGCACAAAAGAGAGAAAAAAAACCCCACTGCCAATCCTGCAGCTACACTGAAAACTTGAAAGTCATGACGACTGTCAAACAAAATCCAACAAAAAAGCAATAGTGCCCCAGTTTCTCCAATTTTTCTTGTAAGTATTAAGACCTGCAAATACGGTCTCAATTAACTAAAAATGACTGGTATTTTTTCGTTTTAACTTTACCAACTTTGAGAGGTAAATTCTTTCTTCCTCAAAATTAAAGAAGTGCTCTCTTCCTAGCGATGCTTTCAGCATGAACCAGGACAGAATTATCACTTTTGCTACATAGCTTCAAAAACTACATAAGACTCCACAAAAGAATAAAAAAAGTCTTACCCATTGCTTGTTTCCCCATGGCACACTGGTAAGTGTTTCTTGGAGACTGGTTGTGGTGAGGATATGGAATCAGGCCAGCACAGACACCAAGAAGCGTGAAAGGCTCAATCTCCAAATGCGTTGTATCTCTTAAAAGAAAGAGTATCAAGTATAGCAGCCTCAAGAACAAATATCTTAACTAGAAATTAGTTAGTTTAGTAGTACCTCATAATACTTGAGTTCTGTTCAGGAAAATGCAAGTCAGTAGGACCTCAAAATATGGATTCATTAGAGGATTTTTAATTACTTTTTTTTTTTTTTGACACTCTCCCTTTGTTTTGCTTTATGTGTTTCCACATGAAAATAAATGAAGAAGTAAATGAGGGTTTTGTGAATTTCCATCATGGAGAAAAAGCCTCCAGATAAGGACAATCTGAGGGAGCTCAGTAAGACAATAAAACATCAGTTTATACAGCAAGACCCAAAATATTTTAAGGAATGTTTTATTTAATGAGAGTCCTCTGCATCAAATTACCAATCGCAGAGATCTAGAAATCCACTGAGGAGACAGAGGAAGGAAGATCAAGGCAGATTCAGGTAACGAAAAAAGTAAAAATGTAGTTTTAATTTTCCAAAGTCAGTTATATAATATCAGTTAGACGGAAAACATCTGTGTCCAAACCAGATTCAGTGCCATGGGTGATCTAGCACAATAAAACACTATCTGAAAAGCCCTGCAAATATTTTGGAAGTGATTACATTGTTAAAAGGCAGTACTAATGAGAAGTAAAAAGACTGGGACAAGGAGTAAAGACTGAGAGATAGCAAAATTTGTTCTACCTGGCATAAGCTTCAGAGGAGAAAGTCCACGCTCAGTAAAGACAATTAAATCATAGTGTGCATTGGGATGCAAGTGAAGTGACTAATAACTAAGGATGGAGTGTACAATAAAGCTTGGCTGGAGCAGATTTGCTTTTTAAATCAAGATAAGTAACTAGGAAATGGGAAATTTTGAAATAAAGATAATTATAACTAAACCTATCCAAAGCTTATCTTTCACAATGTTCTGGAGTTATTACACAGAGCCTGGGTTTAGGCATACACTGCTTCTCTCACTCACCTAAACTAATCCCATCTTTAATGTTTGGCTTCCCTTGGAAGTCCTTTGGAAGACTTTTTTTTTTAAATTTCATAAATTAATTTTATTACTAAACTTTAAGATCTTGCAAAGGAAATGACTGAAAAAAGATTTATTACGACAACACTCAAAAGACAGCAAAGTATCGCAAGCTCAGAAAGGCTGAGGTACATACAGACTGAAGACAAGGATCAGCAGCAACTTACATAACCAATGAATGTGCTGCTAGAAAAAATGAAATCGGAAAACTGAAAGAAACCTGGAAACTCTAAGGAGCAAGCCTAGTGAAATTATCTCTTAGCCCCAGGAATCTTTATAAATCGCAAATATGCTTGAGCAACTCAAAAATCACCTGCTGGCCATGCGATAGCTACTATTTTTCTCCACTTGATAAAAACCAGCTATGTTAATTGAAGCCTGCCTTAAGAAAATACTAATGACAGTCCCACAGCAGAATGCAGAATGCAGTCAAGTAATTGCAAAATGGTCTCAGGAGCCAGTGCAAACCTAAAGCACAGACTGCTCCCCCACTCTGTAGAACGCTGCAGAACTGCTGACACCTCTCAGATAATAAAGTAAGAGGCTTAAGACTTACTGATAAGTAAAGTTAGGGCATTTCTTCAGAAGCTACTAGTGCGTGGAACTACATATACATTTCCAGGTAGGGTATTCAGCACAAATAATTTCCCACTGAGGACAATCCTACTTCAACCAAAGCAGCTGCAACGTGAGCGGACCCTAGTATCTTATGAAATATTTCACAGTGCTAATGAGAGACCTTCAGACTTTGCAGAGCAGTTCAATTTCTGCAAATCAAAGTGCCGTTGCCAGGAATGGACCCAAGAAAGGAAGGCAACCTCATGAGTTTGAAAGTCAGTTACCAATGGGTAAGGAAGAAATTGAACACATTAAATGGAGTCAAATCCTCCAAAGAAAACCCCCCTAATTGGATTGGAAAGGTAAAGAGAGGATACTGTAGCTAAAAG
>NW_009731909.1:0-7247 GCF_000703405.1 Apaloderma vittatum | reverse complement strand
GGGATACTTCACAATAGCGATTGTATGGGTTGTTTTACCAGAACAAGTTGTACCAACATGGTCAAACTATTTAAAATGCAAGACAATCAGCTGGGGGAAGAGAGGACGCTGGCCTATTCGGGGGTGTCGGGAATATCATCACTAAATGCAAGGAGCAACGCATTCTTACAGTGCAAGCTCAGATACTAACGGCCCTATTATCTACAAGCACTGAAGTTAAACTCAAAAGGAGGTGAATGACAATATAAGAACCTCCCAAACTTTCTGGCAATTACTCTGTAGTTGCTTCCTCACACCAGTCCATTGGAAGTTCACTGTATCCTCCTATTTTTGACTAAACAGGGATATCACACGATATGCTCCCACTAACGCTCCTAGAGTCAGGTGTCCTGTAATTTAAGCTTTTCAGCTCTGGTACTCTGTGGAAGTTATTCCATTTTGGCACAAGTGACAGCAATAGTGTGTGCTCTTCTTTGCTCGTGTATACAGATGTCAGCCAAGAGCATGCAGGAGTAATTCTTAAAGTGATAAAAGATCTTCAAAAGCCTAGGCAGGAGCAATACAATTTAATTAGCAGAGTTAATGCATTTCATCTGGCAAAGGTTAAAGATAACTGAAGGTCTCATCCAGCTCCGCTGAAATCAATTATGTAATTTCTATTTGCTTCCACGAATGCTTGACCAGGACACAACATTTTTAAAAAAGCATTTTCTGCATAAATCTGCTGATCAAATGTTTCATGGAGATAACTTCTAATGTCCTATACGTAGCCTTTGCATGACAGGATATTGTCATAGAAACATTAAAAAAAGGTAAAAAGCTAGGGGACTTAAAAGCTTAAAAGAATCCCTCACAGTCACAAGACAGAGGAAAAATAATAAAAAAACCAAAGCACCAGGTCCTTCATATATTCAGAAAGCACGACAAATCTGGAAATCTTTCTAAATGAAAATCACATAGAAGGAATGGGTTTAGCATATGTGCTAAAGAGTACACAGAATGATATAGACATTTTATCAGTGCCTACTATACATCCAAAAGTCAAAGGGAAGGTCTTATTCCAATATTTCAGACCTGTAGTGTAAGCTGGTTGTACAGGGTCCTACTACAGCCACAAGAGAGAGATTACTTTTCCAAATGACAATCATGGCATGCTAAGATCATTATTTAACAAGTGGAACCATTTGCCTTCTGGACTCCTACTGCATAAAATTACTTACGAAGAGCAACCCAATGATTAGAACAAAAAAGTGCCCCATCCAGAGGAACAAAGGATATACCTTAAGTATTTCACATTTTTGAGAGTTAGAAGCAGGAACAGACCTCCCATAACTCCAAAGCTAAACCATTTTTTATAACTATCCCATGGATAAGTTAGGATATGTGTAAACGGATTTCTTTCTTTAGCTTTCATTTGGAGTCATTTCAGCCATTAGCAAGGGAGCAGTATGTGTGAAAACAGCAACATTATTAACATGCTTGCATTTCAGAGAGGTATCCTCTGAGAGTTTGTCCTGCACCAGTGTTTATCAATGCATACTTACTTATTAATTGTATGTTCATACAGTGCAATGTTACAGTCATTTTCTTCATTCACATCCAAATATTCAACAAGGCCTTCATGCAAGAAGTCTTCAAAATTCCTACAGTTAAATGAAAAAACTACATTAGAAGTACTGCCTTTTCTTATTTTCCTGAAAAAATAAAACTGCAGAATACACATATTGAAGGAATGCAACATGTAGAAGTTAGACTGTACAAATATTTTTACATTAAAAGTTCTGCACATTTTACATATTTAAAGAAAAGTATTTTTTAAAAAATTATTCCCCTTGCTCATTCACCGCTTCACACAATCTGACTAACAAATGTTACTTAGTTGAACAACTATGCAAAATCTTTCTATGTGTACTCATCATCACCACAACTGTAGGCAAACATAAGGATAATCCAGCAAGCTTTTGTGACGGTTTTACAAAATTTAGTTAAAGCTAAATTTAAATGCTTTTGTGTAAGTGTTGTTTCTCAAACTTTGGGTTTGTTTTTTTTAAATCCAAACTAAGAATTTGCAAGAAACTTCAAAATTAATTCTGCATGTGCCTAGTTTAGGGTGGTCAAGCTGATATTCCTTCAAAGTGTTCGGATTTTTCCACTAAGGGAAATGATACTGCCTCAGATGATACTGTCAGAAAGATGAGGCTAGAAGATGTATTTATTCTGTATAATCACCAAATTTCATAGCAGTAACAAAATATGAAGACCAGACTTAATCTAACTTTAAACAGAAACCCTCTAATACATTGATTATTAATTTACACAGGAGAGTAGACTTCTACATAGCTAACACCATGATTGTGAAATACTAACTGAAGTATTTTCACATAGTATTTACTCAGTGAAGATGAATATGGTCTGCTTGAATTGCGTACCTGTACCCCTGAGCCAGTTCTTCCATATGCTTGTTTGTAACGGCAGGTTTTTGCTTCTTGACAATTATGTACGGTCTACAACAAAAACAAACAAACAAACAAAACCAGGATTATCATAGCAAATACCTAGCAGGTAACAATTTATACTTACTGTAAAAATCCCAACCTATTTGATAAACAACTTCTAAAATGTGTCCACCTTTAACTGATATAGCCACATAAATACAGTCAGTAATTATTCAGATTTTGGTTTGATACACAGGTATTCTGAACTGACATACTGTATATAAAATACTCAAAAATTATACAAGAAAAATCAAGATTTCGATTTTGAGGAGGAAGCCTTTCCCCCGCCCCGAAATCTTTAAACTAACATTTCTTAAATTTTACCTACACATTTTGTTGATGGCTTTAAGATTTCCCACATCACAAAGCTAAAAAAAGCATCAAGTTCTAAGGCTATCGCAGAGACTTCATACAACACTGAGTGGCTACATGTAAGAAGGTATTTTGCTGCTACTTACATGATGTAAGTACACGCATTTACTATGGATGACCTCAGATGAATCCATAAATTTCAACAGCACATGGATCTCTGAAGGCTTACTTACCGCAAGAAAACACTGACACAAAGGATGGCATGCAAGAATGAAACATCAAGGGCTGTTGCTATTTGGACAAGTTGCCCTTAGAAAGAGTGGCAAATAGATACAAGATACTTGTGGAGTCCACTCTGAAGTCTAAACAACTGTTGGAAGACTAATGAGCACTTTTAAATGGTTAATAGGGGTATCGGAACAATTGCAGGGTGGGGGGTGCCACAAAGCAAACTTGGCAACTCCTGGAAATCCACATGATTTCACTTGTCTTTTTATGTTACAGACTGGATGTTTTGCTGCATCTCCAAACCTGCAGAATGGCTGATGTTAGCCCTGACTGGGAAAGTGATTCCTCTGCCACTGGACATGCCCCTTCTCTGGATCTCTTGACCAGGTTTGAGTAACTGATGGTTTGTACATGTACTATTCTGGAGTGGCTAGAAGGCATTCAGCAGGCTTTTAGATTCAATTCATAAGGTGGAATGCCAGCTCTACTTGTGACTGCTCCTTTTTTAACTACACACAAAATACGCACACAGCTAGTTCTTGCTAAAATATGGATATATTTACTAATACATTCTGCCTCTCCCAATCTCTGCTTTGTTCATCTTTTCCACTTTGTTCTTTAGGCTAATTACTTGGGCCTGGAGATGCTTTATTTGTAAACAACGTAGCATAGTGCTACCATAATCTGACTGGAGACTCTAGCCTCTACTATAAATCAAACTGATTTTCTGTCTCCAAATACAGTTATAGTCCATTTATATATCTCATTTCAGCCACAGTGTTTACAGTAAGTTCACTAGTGAGATAAATTCTGATGAGATGTTTACCTGCACAATCTCCCTCCATCAGAGGAAATGTAGACACATCTGTCAGAAAGATTTGTAGAGATGGAAACAAATTCATTGATATAACCCGCTCGACGCATTATCCGAAATGTGTTGACTAATTTCTGATGATCACGTATAACACCAAGGATGTTACCTATCCAGAAAGAGAATAAATTATTGGTGCATTCTTTGCATATCCATGATCATGTCTAGCATGCACAGAAGTACTTTTTACTTCTGGCAAATAGTAAGATTTGTCACAGAATTTCCCTCTTCTGACATTGACTCTTTTTCTTTCAGTAAACGTTAAAAAAATGTGTCTGAATTTTGCAGGTCATCTATCTGTTTGCCTCTGAACAGCTTCAGAAACCAAACGGTGTGCTTCATCCAGCTGTCTTCAAATATGTTTCTGCTCAGGTGCCCACTCACCAATTAGTGCACACGCAACCCACATTTCTGAAGTCTGCAATTTCACCTGTACTGGAATGGATCCAGTTTCCAAGAACAAACCAACAAACTTTCCTCCTGCCTCGTCATATATTTTAGAAAGATCTGGTATTTTTCATATATGTGACCACTCACAACAGAATTCCTCCTTCAGTTCAACAAGCTTTTGCTATCTTAGCAGGGCACTTCATCACATACTTAAGCATACTCCAACACATGATGAACAAACAGGAGAGTAAAATTAATTTAAAGAGTCACCTGACCAAAGTAATCTTTTAATATAAAAAATCAGTATGGTGTAATTTTGAACAAAGCATTAAAGAAGGAGACAAAGCATTATAGTTTAAGGAATTTATAAGACAACACAAAGGTCTTTATCACTTAAAGGATTTGTACTTAAAAGATTTTTTGTCCTCTTCCATCACAAGTTTCAATAAGCATCAAATCAGCCACCCACATGCCTGATTCTTTTTATGAATTAAACCCCCAAATGAATAGATTGCACAATACATTGTTTTGCCTCACTTAGTATTAGATCATCTATGTTTGGTAACATCAACTATCTTGTTTCATGCCACAGATTTTGAAGGAAGGGCCCAATATTTCTGCTCTGGGCTCCCTTTTGGATCATAAAACAAGACAGAAAAGAGTGTGTGTGATTTCACTGAACTTTATCTTTCTAAAATACTGCTACAGAAAAACAGAGCAAAGGAATGCAGTTTGGTCAAGTGTTGCTTTTATGTTACTGGGAAAAGGCAGGACTGAAGAACAACTGCTGTTTAATTAAAAGGTAAATGGAGAACTTATTCATGGTGACAGACATTAAATACAAGTCCCTGGAAGCGGATGCTGTTGACAAAAGGCTATTTTTAAATCACAGTTGTGGTTTTCAAAATGTCAGTATTTTGAAATCTGATATCATCATACCTGTTGATTTAGAAACGATCAAACATCAGTTGTAAAAGGAACATAAGCATGCAGATGCCAAACCATTCCTTTACCAGGTAGAGTGCTGGTTTTCAAGGCCTAACTTTTCTAATCATTCACAAAGCAAGTTGCCCTTTAAAAGCTAGTTTCAAAAAGAATAGCATTGCTAAACTTTGCAAACAATTGATGTTTCTTTTCTGTTTTTGAAGGCACTTGCACACATATCTATAAATACATGGAGATTACATTAAACCTAAATACTTCCTGTGAATAAAGCTCTGAAATGGTAAACTCAAGTTATTACAAATTTAGCAGTGTTCTTCTCTTTTAAAAGTATGAATGGCACCTCATCTGGTGAATGCCTGAAAAAAACAAACAAATCTGTAACAGAATATACCTATTTGTGTGCCTATTTATGCAAGTGTGCTTAAAACCACTGAAATTTGAAAAAGCCTCAATTTCCCAGCTACACACATCTGCAGTCAAGAGCTCTGAGGCCAGAGCTTCAGATAACAACGTGCCATCATCCGGCCTGTCCACTTTGCCTGCCCCTATCAGAGTATTACAGATGAAAATCTCCCCACATGGAAAAGAGCGTCTGTGGTTGACTGTGCTCCAAAAACTGTTGGAGGGTTTCGGAGGCCTCACTCTCCATCAGTAACAAATCAGAGGCAGACTGCTGAAAAGTTACGTACCATTAAGGAAAACAAGGAACACATTTGGATATGAAAGTTCTTCACCACAGAGCAAGTTGACATCTTCAACTCCAAGATTACTGGCTAATTTAATAATCGGGCCATCTTCCATATCAGTAGTAATGTGAGTCATGAGGGCAAGGTTTTTAACCAAACCACACGCCTACAATAAAAAAATACACATTTTAACCATCTTATTCCAAAGTATTCATACTATTAATACCTTTTTCTTCCAAAACAGTACTTACAAACAAAAAAAAGTCAAAGTATAAAGTGAAAGAAATGAAACAATTTAACTACATTGAAAATCAGGAAGAAAGAAAAGAATTTTCTGTATCATATTGAAATGTAATGTTTTAGCATTTACAAAATAATAAAATATACAGGCGATGAAACTGTAGTTCCAAAATTATTCGACCATAATAACCTTGTATGTCTCTCTTAAAGCAACAGCCACTTAGAAGCATAATGGGAACACAAAATCAATCTATTTCAAATTGCCAGATAATCTGTAAATTTCAAGACAAACTTTAACATTTTGAAATGAAAAATATCCAAGCATCTTCTGTAGTGGAGACCTGCTAATATTGACTACACATTTAGGCGAGAAAGTTCAGAGTTCTCCCAGGACTTTCTACTCATGAAACAAACAAAAAAAAGAAACAAAAAAAAAGAGATGACTGTCAGCATCAATCATTTGGCTGAAATGGCTGGATGACATATTTGAAGTTGTTCTAGTTTCATCTAGGATAGAGCTAAGTTTTTTTTCTTCTTAGTAGCTAGAACAGAGCTGTATTTTGGATTCAGTATGAAATTTGGTATGAGAAGAATGCTGATAATATACTGATGCTGTTAGCTGGTGCTAGGAATTCAAGGACTTTTCAACTTCCCGCATCTTGCTAGTGTGCAGGTGCATAAGAAGCCGGGAGGGAGCACAGCCAGAGCAATGAACTCAAACCGGCCAACGGAATATTCCAGATCATACAGTGTCATGCTCAGTATATCAATGAGGGGTAGCTGGGAAGCTGGGGCTCACTCTCTTCTGGGATTGCAGTTTTGGCATTTTCTCCTCCAGGATTACTACCCAGGAACAGGACGGGTTTCAGTCGGTGGGTGATGAGTGTTGTGCATTACTTGTTTTTATATTCTATTATTACTATTATTATCATTATTATTTTATCTTATTTCGATTATTAAACTGTTCTTATCTTGACCTATGAGTGGATTTTTTTTTTTCTTCTCCCCATCCCACCAGGAAGTGGGAGGAGTGAGCAAGCGGCTGCGTGGTTCTTAGTTGTTGGCAGGCATCAAACCACA
>NW_009731908.1:0-266 GCF_000703405.1 Apaloderma vittatum | reverse complement strand
GTGATGCTGCCAGCCAGTGTCATCTTCCTCCCACTGCAGGTGCGAGGCCCCGGCCTGGGCGTCGTGGGCGTCTCCAAAGGAGCCGAGGTGGCCCTGGCCATGGCCACCTTCCTCCCGCAGGTGGTGGCCACGGTGTGGATCAACGGCACGGCCTACCTCCACGGCAACCCGCTGGTCTACAAAGACCTCCGCATCCCCCCCATCCCCTACTACGTCGAGCGCATAACCTTCACCGAGGTGGGAGCTTTAGAGAACTCGGCCATCTT
>NW_009731907.1:0-650 GCF_000703405.1 Apaloderma vittatum | reverse complement strand
GAGGCGGCAGCCCCTCCTCCCCGCGCAAGGAGGCTGCAGGAAACCCAGGGCTCGCTGCAAGTCCAGGTCATCTCCTGTTTTTTGAGAGGTTCCAACTCGGACTAAATGAGCGGATGTGCCTGCGAGATTTGTCCCAAAATAGAAGCGGCTTTAGTATTTTAGGATACAGCAGAAATCCTTATTTCTTCCGGAGAAAAACTTCATAATGAGCGCGAGCACTTCCCTTTTCAATATTTGTGCAACTTTATCTCGACCAGCAAGTTGCTTTGGTGACGCAAATCCGCCCTTCTGTATTGCAACTACAAAAATAAATGCAAGGAAATCAATTCCCTTCTAGCAATGAAAACATAAATATACAGCTGCGACTTTCCCCTTTAATCTTGCTTTCCGAGGGACTCGAGAAGGAGGCGAATGAACTGTGCAGGCAGAAGTGATGCTTTTTTTTTTTAGGAATGGAGTCTCAAAGGACTTTTTTTTTCCCCTCCTCCCCCGAGGCTGACAAAGGAGGTGGGAAAAAAAATTATTCGAGTTCTTCTGAGGGGAAAATACAAGGGCTAACCCCGAGGCGCCGCAGCTCCCCGTCCCCACTGCCGGGCACCGGGCCGGGAGCATCCCGGAGAGGGCCGGGCCCCTCTTCTCCGCGCCCCACG